>NW_020439385.1:7728-16132 GCF_000699045.2 Agrilus planipennis | reverse complement strand
AAAATGTATAAACATTCACTTACTACCTTGATGCTGTATGATATACACACAAGTTATTTATACTTACATATTTGGTATCACAGAAAGTATAGAAATTATTAATTTGAAATTTAATGGTAATTTCGTTGGATACTATATACATTGTATATTATGAGCGTACACCACAATCTAGTCGTGAATATACATATGTGTATATGCCATTTAAATTGCTTGTAATTCCTCCTATAAAAAAACTAGGAAGTATAGCTTGAAAAAAAAAATTTGACCTCCAAATCATGACGTAAGATTGTCAAATTACTATTAGGACGAGAGAAGTTCAACATTCTCATTTCTAGAATGTTAAAAGCCTCCTACTTACGATTGAAACCAAAAAATTACTAATACAACGATAATTTATCATGCATAATGTACAAAATTAAAAAGTGGATGTTAAATGGTTTCGTGGCCCAGATAGAAAAACGATTCCATTACATATCATCGCTTCGTTGAAACGACAATTCGAAAAGTCTGAAACACTATCGTGTTGTTTTTCTTTAAATGTACTTTTGCATTTGCTCATCTTAAAATGTTTTGGTAGCAGGATAGAAACAACAAACTTAATTGTAAACCAAGGTGAAAAACAATAGAGCAGACAATGGCGTTTTATAAAAATTTCACAATGTTGGAGCAAGATAAATTAACTAAAATTAGTAAAACTACAAAGTGATATTACGTCATGAAAGCATGTGCCTTGCAAGTCATTTAATATACATATAGATTCTTCTTACAATTCATTACAATTATGTACATAATAGATATTTTACATTGTATAACATTTCTGGCTACACACATAAGTAACAGGTACATGATATTAGAATTGAAGTAGCAAATAATACTTTCGAAAGTGCAATCCAAAATTGATATTTTGTGTATTAGTGTTGCTGTTTGCCAACGTAGATTTTTATAGAAAAATAGAAAGTGTACGGCTTGAAAATTTTTCTGAATAAAAATTCGACTTGTTTCTGTTTCTTGCCAAGTTACGAAATGTTTGTTCAAATATACGTGTCTATTGTAAATGTTTCCCAGTTTCAAAATTTTAGCATTTCATTTTTTGCTCCAAAACGAAAGAGGTAGGCCTGTAGACCCATTATAATATTAGTTGAATACATGAAGAAAGCGGTAGGTGTAGGTATAGGTATTATATAAACTTAGCATGCATCACTGGTAACGATCAGCTATTTGGAGGCTATTTGGTTTTACAACAAAAAAAAGGCTAACACAATTTTATTGTTGTATGCGCTTCTTTCGGCTCGGAGCGGCTCAACAACTAAATTGTATCATCTGCAAAACGTCCCTCCATAAATACAACCATAAAATCCTTTGGGTCCTAGCAAAAAAAAAGGTGGCAACTGCTCTGACTTAATGTGCTATCTATCCTTGAACTACCTTGTTTGTTTCGGTAGCTTTGCAATATACTTTCGAATTTTTCGATCAGACTGTCCTCTGTTACTCGCTAGCTAAACAACACGAACATTACTTAAGTTAAGTCACAATATACTAGAAAGCTGCGCACGCATTCGATACTTAAGTCACTTGTGTATAGGTGGTCTGTATTAAGCCCATCTTGCTTTCAAACTGCTCTGCAATTTCTTCAATTAAATTTTTGTTAATTGTAAATCAAAAGCATTATTTGATTTGCAAGCAAATTGTTAAATCTATACTTTATTTATTAGATGTATAAAATGATTTATAAATAGATAATTTCTGTAAAGGTAACAATACTGCAATTTTATTACAACTAGTGTCTTCAGATGATCGATTTTTGATTGTTTATTGTTAAATAGTTCCAGGCTAATTTTTCCAACATGTTTTTCTTACTGATAAGTCATTTTCTCCAATTTTTGTAAGAAGTGATTGACTTTTTTATAAGTAAATACGTATTTAGGTTGTTATTCGTAGAATTTGGAAATTACCGATGTCGATAGTTCCCCAAGGATTTCTTTTAATCAGAACGAAATGTCGACATGTTCCAAACAAATAACCGACCTGGTTGAGACTCAAAAAAAAAAAAAAGATTCTGCTGTAAAGTAGTCCACAAACAGAGCAGCGTGATTATCAGCAGTATAAATATCCATGTGTTAATTAGATGGGATACTTTTAGGACGTGCTCGTACGTTTGTACTAATTTATAACTGTAACATTAATTGTGTTTCATAAACAGTGTTTCGTGTAAATAAAGAAAGAAATTCATTATAATTTATTCAGTTATCTCAAACACTTATATACAAGTGAACTAAATATTAGTTACAGACTAGTTCCTGCGTTGGGTGGTAGTTTTTTCTCTTTCTAAGTAGATGGTAGAGCGGCAGGAAGCGCTCCAATCCAACGTATCGTTAATAATAACAAAATTAAAAAAAAAATAAAAATCTACCAATTTACATGATTGTTTTCTTCTCTTAACAACGCAGCTTCTCTGCCATTTCACAAGTAGTGTACGTATTTAAATAAAATAAATAAGTTTGTTTTTATAAATAAATAAATGTTAGTTATGTAGCAATCACTGATTATGTTCTTGAATGGTTAGTTAATAAATTAAGGGGAGTGGAACGAATATAAAGAAAATTTCTCTAGGCTCATAAGAGTCCTAAATCTTTGGATAAGAAGGTTTCAAAAACTGGCGATTACGAATTAGCAACTTTAACAAATTCCGAATTGTCGTATCCATGATGGGCACCAACAAATGCCGATGCGACGCCCTTCCTATCGATGGCGCGTACTCGAACAAATAAGAAAGCTGCCACTAAACTAGCCACTATCAGGACTAACAACAGCATAACCAGACCGGCTACGAAGCTAGGAACTGACATACAAATTGTTTCTGGATCCGCCGAAGATGCCGATTGGATCACAACGGTTTCGTTACTTGAAGCGGCATTCAAAGCAAAGTTTACGTCTCCTGGTGCGACTACTTGAATCGTCCTGCTTGTATTCACGTCAGTCATTTCTTGTCCTGCTTCTCTCTTGTATACGTGACTGACGACAATAGTCATTACTTCAGGACTTCTCTTCCTTCTGGCCCCTTGTAAACCTTCTGGTAGATTTCCAACAGATCTGGGCCGACCTCCGAGGGTTGCTAAGTTTCCTTCTAATTCGTCAGCAATTCCATTTTTCCTCTTCATCGTGCTGTATGGTCCATGGTGTCCTGGAGGAGGTGGAGGGGGCAAATGAATATCGTTGCTGGATTGAGATGGCGTTTGAGGTGCTGGGGAAGAAGGACTCGAGGGGTCCGAAGTAGAGGATGATGCAGTTTGAGCTTGCGGTGCTGGAACGATGTTCTCCTTGGTTTCAGAATATGCTCCAGCAGGTCCAGAAGGATGACGAGGGTCAGGATATGCTGGTGGAACGCCGTATTCTGGAAGTTGTGGCGGTCCATAGTCTCCGTGACCCCCGAAATCGCCTGCTCCTAAAGCGTTTCCTAGTGCAGGAGCTCCATAGTCTCCTAATAATCCGAGACCGTGGCCTGCACATTTTGGTTCAGGACAATTGTAACGACACACTTGGATAACACACTGGAAGTGAACATTCATGGAATCGGGGAATTTGAAGGCTTGGAAATATGCGAACGACACTACAGAAGCTGATGGTCCGAAGTTTTTAATTTTCTGGAATTTGCTCATGATCTTTGGTCTTACGACACAACCGTATTGGTCAACCAGTTGGATGGGTGCTCGTTTACCATCATGAGCAACACAATTGCGAACCAACATGTCGAATTTATTTTCGTCATCTTTGATAGCTAAAACCATGGTCATGGTTTGACCGATTTTCACAATTCCCGATACTTCGGATGCCCACGGCCCTTTCCCTACTTGTATTTGCATCCAGCATTGAAGATTATCTCCTAAGAAATTAGCTGTAACAGCGTGCAGCATGTCTACTTGGAAGGGTCGGAAAGTAACTGCTTTCTCATAATAGTCGTACCAGGTGCACCTCAATTTTCGGGCTTGATCCCAAACTTCTTGAACATAAGGGTCGTACTGTATTATAATCGTATTTTCCACATAACTTCCACTAGGAGTCGGCCCACCATAACTTGCGGCGTTGTGATTTGCTGAAGATGACATGCCACAACTATTCAGGAATATTTCGAAGGTAGCACTGAGATGTCCGGTTCCAGGTTTCAGATGAACACAATGGGAATCACTGTAGAATCCTTTAGAAAATATCATTCCATAGAATGGTCTATCGAATTCGATGTTGACTCTCATGTGAGTCTTTTCGCATTGAACTTGGAGATGTTTAATTTGAGGCATATCTCGGTTAGCCAAGGGCCAAGGGTCGTCAGGACCACCATCGCCACCCCCGACGTTTTGAAGAAGATTTGGAGGTGCGTAACCAGGCCCGGAAAGCGGTGGTCCATACACTCCACGATGTTCCAACGGTAGGGACGCTGAATCGGTAAGGGGTGTTTCGCAGACAATTCCCTGAAGAAGAAATTATGTAACTTTTTACATAGTATGTAGTATAATAGTTAACATTTCGAAATTAACTCGTAATTCAATTCCGACTGTCATGTGGTGTTTTGTAACAAGTGTAAATAATAAACGAAGGTACCCGCACATTGTGTTTATTCACTCTATGTAACCATCCGAAATAATGTCACTTTCTCTAACTTAGATACTGAACGAATGTATTATGTCGGTAAATTTGTAAATATCGAAAAATGAAAAAAAAAAAGTTGTAGTTAAAAGCGCGAACACTTTTGACTTACATTGATAACAATAACTGCGAAAAAGACCAAAGAGGCGATTGGTCGTTGAATAGAAGTCTTGATCATGATGAAGCTTGGTGGTGAGTGGTTGTTATTATCAGTAAGTTCTGAAATGAAAGCAATGAGAATATGGCAAGTAAAGAGACAGGTGTAAAAGGCGCGGCAAGCTACTCTTGCTGCGGACACCTGACGGCAATTCTGTGCCTGACCTACTGACACACTAGTAAGAAGCTTGCTTGCTAACATATTCACATGGAAAGATGAATCTATGCATGAAACTTTTTACGCGATGGTACGCAGTGTCAAAGGCATCCGGAATCCGGACAAATTTCCCTTAACTAGAACGCATTGCTTTGCAAACAAATATTCGTGTGTGATACATTTACTAAATAACATCTGTATCGTTCACTTCGATTATTCACTTTAGTTTTAGCGCAAAGTGCAAAAAATCTAAACGTAACGAAGTAACCGAAGCACTTTCTTTTTCTGGGAATTACCGTGCAATTGACATATGGAATTTTATGAAGAAAGCACGAGCTGGGTAGGATATAAAACAAAAATGAGATTAGAAAGTAGAATAATTAATCCGAATTACTACGAATCAAATTACCTACATTTTTGAAACTAACAGAACTTTCTCTGGTTCGTCTATCTTAAGTCTTATCTATTTATGATATTTGCGGCATGTTTATTTCTTTAATATTCCATATAGATATGTGCCGGACACGGTTCAGTAGTTGCATTTTACGTNCAAAGGGTTAGTGTTCGAAATAAGAAGACTTTACAATTGTTCTATTATTGTCAAAACTCCAATTATTTTACATTGAAAGGCAACGTCCTGGTGTAAATTAAAGGTGTCTTTTACAATAATTAAGTAGAACACCCAGTTAAACGTGTCTGGGATAAAAACAACGTATTGTACGCCGACCATAAGGGATCCTTCGGACCAGTCCTCAGCGTCGTGACGTAACAGTACACATAATTTATTCATAAAACATTAAATAATATAATACATACAAATGCGTTTTTCTCCAATAGATCCCCAAACCAGTGACCAAACCGAGTAAGAAACCACATCTAGTCCTTATCATCCGCGTAGAAATTGCTACCCGAGCCCAAAGCAATTTACACCCGCGAGGAATCGCCGCACTTTCTTCCCGTGGTGCGTTCTGTATTAGATGGACGTTGTCGTTGTGATTTTATGCGCCATTCGTCATTGTGTTTTTCAGTACAATTGTACATTCAAAGATTTAAGTACTTAATATCAAGACGTTTAACTATCTATCTATGTACGTATGTACAGATGATTTTGTATTGCAACATACCGAATGGATAAAGAAACTGGATTACAAAGAAAAGCCTTTTACTTTTCAAGTTCATAAAAATAAACAAATATTGTTTTCAGTTTCTTTTTTCATTAATGATTCTATTTAAAAACCTTGATACCTTTCTACGACAGTTTAATATATGTATATGTAATGTATCTACATATGCATGTCATGCTTGTGTGTATCCAGTGTATGTATCTTATAAATATATTGACACATATATGTGGATGTATTACATACAAACATTTTACATGCATGCATATGGATATCGCGATTGAATAATGAAAGTAAATTTTTATTTATTTTAAAGATACTATATAATAAATCAAAGCAATGCAATAGCATAGAAATTGTTTCGAGTCAGGTAACCTTGTAGAAGTGTTAGCAATTGCTTTTTAATATCACACTAGGTACTTTCTTTAATGTACCTAGCACAATTTCTAAGCAAATATTATAAAACAAAATAACAACGTTCGTGATAATGCATAAGCATACTGAATGTTGAAATATGGATAACGTTGACAAATTTATTAATTAATACAGTTACTTTCACGAAAAAAAATATATTAACTAGTCAAAAAGAGAAATATGCATGTTAAAATAATTATTTTGCGTACCTAATAATAAACAACAAGAAACGGCACCAGC
Organism: Agrilus planipennis; assembly: GCF_000699045.2. Taxonomy (NCBI): domain Eukaryota; kingdom Metazoa; phylum Arthropoda; class Insecta; order Coleoptera; family Buprestidae; genus Agrilus; species Agrilus planipennis. The sequence goes on along the minus strand of NW_020439385.1, from coordinate 9,406 downwards.
AGATAACAAATACAACATTTTTTAATCAGTATATAGGCCAGTTTTACAGTAAAAAATAAAGGAAAAGAAAATTAAATTACGTGAAACAATGAACGTGTAAGAATTTTGGAAAAACGACTTTCAATATCGGAAAAATGAGAATAAGGTATTAGAAATAGTAGGAGACCGAAACGAGCTGGAGAAGTCATTTAAAAAATTTGGAGCAATAATTTTCAAAATTAATGAAAATGTAATCTACTTTTTTGATTGATAAGATCTTAATTTAAACTATAATTGAAACAAAATTAGCAAGTACGCCGTATAGAAGTTATTAGCGGCATTCCACTCCAGCATCGAAGATGGAAGGACTTCTCAAAAAGCTAGCCACTCGTACTAGCGAAGTAATTGGTTTGGTTCAATTAAACTTTGTTTTTATGTATGTTAACTAAAAAAAAGACGAAAATCTTTGATTGGGCGATAGTTTTGGTCAACTGGCGGATATGGTCTTTGTCATAAAAGGTAGATGATGTCAATTTCGAAGGATCATGACAAGATGGTTCAAATTCTTTTGTGAGCAGCTGTACACAGATTCGTTGTCTGCTTTAAATAAACAGACACACATAATTACACATATACTATACATACAGTTGGCAGTGGATAGTTATTTATATAGATACATATAATGTACACATGTGTATATAAGTGATGGCCGAGGCAGACGTTATTCAGAATTCGTAATGATTTTAAAAGAACATCTCGCTCATTCGTGTGGGCATTAATCAAGTCAGGCAGTATTTTTTATTATTATTATCCTTGGAATGTGCATAGAGAACGATGTTTTAAATTTGCAATGGGACAGTGACGTAGTCGCGGGCGGGCAATAGGGAGGGGGGGGAGAGCGCGGATGTACAATTTCAAGGATGCCAAGAGAAGCTGAACTACGACTTATTCGAGAAATAGAGAACAATAACAACATTGCCATGTGACCACCGACCTACATCCGATTATGTAAGCACCAGTGTCTACGTTCACTTTTCTCTAAAGATTTGAAAGTTTAACAGTCTTTTTACCGCACTTACCGCAAAAACTTATCGTTTCAGCTCTTATCCACTCAGCCCTGCTAAAACAACACCAAAACCAGTACCAATATATTTCGTTTCAAAACAAACAAACAAGGACAACCCAACCCAACCCAACCCAATCCCTCCCAAATCCAAAATACTCCCAAACCCTTCACAAACTGCCCAACTTTGTCAAAAGTATGTTACATAACACAGGTACGTCTACTTGCTAACATACATATGCCTGTATCCCGAGTCGAAAAATTGGGACTCATTTTATCCTCAAATGAACTATTTAGACTCATTTTTTCCTCATTTAGACGTTTTTAATCTCAGATACCTCAATAAGTTTTCATAAGACTCATCACATTGGATTCTAAAAAGTCTCATTTTATTCTCAATGTCTGCAATCCTATGGCAATAGTCCTCAATTTAACCTCAACAAGAAAAGAATGAGACTTTTTGAAGACAAAATGAGGTTTCCTAAATAATCTTTACTCCTCAAAAGTCTCATTTTGTCCTGATACGGGAAAACCGCGGATAAAATGAGACTTTTGAGTCTTGTAGTTTGAAATATCCCTAAAAATTCTATTGAGATCAAATGAGGACAAAATGAGTCCCAATTTTTTGACTCGGGA
>NW_020439385.1:0-4322 GCF_000699045.2 Agrilus planipennis | reverse complement strand
AACATATAGGGGTAGTTTCTTTATTTTCGTACGTATTCGTCTGTTTATCCATTTGTCATGGCCCAGTAGGGAGAGACTTGTTTAAGAGCATTGTCAGTAATACATTTGGTACCATTTTTGTTACAGAACATCCCTCTGAGAACTTCTACATGACGAAGAAAAATATGATGGAAAATTTACTTCATTTTGGTGATGAAAAAATTGATCATTGATTTACGTTAAAGATAAAATTGAGATCAGTTTCTATCTAATTGACCTGTCATCTTATGCATGGACGCGAGAAAGTTGTGCATGCGCCAAGCGGTTGTTGACATACTGCCTTGCTTTCCTTTACTGTGTGCTCAAAAGAGATGTAGTACCTCCACACAGATTGTAAGGTAAGCATGGTACTGTCTGCCAAATACCTCCGCATATGTATAACCATTATCTTAATTAGTCAACTCTTGACGGATGTCTCTTCTTGGTCAAAAGTTTGCCATCATACAGTAATAATGAGGCCCAAAAACATATCGTAAACAGTATCTTTGACCAAATTACAATTTAATTTTACCATAAATACGAAACTTCTATTTCTAATTGTTTAGTTTGCGAACATTCGTATAAAATAAATAGATTTAAATGTTCATTTTAATTCAGTATTGACTATACAATTGTTCCGGCGTATTGAGCCTTTTATAAGAGCATTTTAGGTACTGCACTGTAAGGTGCTCTTGGAAGAGGCTCAATAAAGGTCGAAACATCTTAGGTACTCTAGGATGCTCTTGAAAAAGGCTCAATAGGTCAGATCGATTCTAGAGTCAATAATGCTTCATTAAAGTGAAAATTTGAGGTACCCCAAGAGTTCTTGTAAAAGGTCCAATAGATCAAAGCAACTGTAGAGTCAATAAAGTTAACACTTAAATGCAATGTAGTTTGTTTTAATTATTTGTTTAAGTAATTCTGGAATCTTATATACGTACAAATTGTATATGGTGAGTTGTATTTCTTCTATAACATTAAAAAAAAATGTTAAAAATGGAGACAAAAAAAAACTTAACGGATTCGGAAACCGTTGGGGCTTGTTTTCAAGTTTCATTTGTTTAGTACTTTTTTAAGCAGTAGAGCAACTGTAAATTTGTTAAAAAATTAACACGACAGTGTGTAATGTGGAAATGGAATATACCTACGTTTAGTTATATTTACGAAAACTTAACAAAGAGTAATCCGTAGTAGAAGAAAAATGCGATTCTAACTTTTTGTTTGAAAACAAACGCACCGTTTATTGGAATTATTCCAATAAAAATTTTCATGGCCCAATAAATGATAATTCATGAAAATTTTTGATGTCAAAGGACCTTCATGCATTTTTATTCCAGTTGCTGCAGAAGATTTAGATAATATATTTCACTTAAGGGTTGAAAAGTACTCGTTCGACTTTTGCGATTCACTTCCGTTGTCTGTTAGCAAGCAAGCCACTGATAAGAAGCACTCACCGGTGATACTTACTACTTATTATCACTAGCACTAGTTATCCTTAGATTATCAACTCCTCGCGTTCTCACTAGAGTAAAAGTCACAAAAATTGCACTGATAAGTAATAGCACCTCTTCATGCCATACAAAAAAAAAAATAATAACCCTCACTACACGCTGTTACAATGTCCGAAACGAAACTCCGTCAATATCTTTAAAAGTAACATACTTTAAAATGTTCAGTTGGTTTTATATCAGCGTGAAAGTTGGCCCCCTCTTCAGTACAACGCATGCTAGTGGAACACCAGCTCCAACCGAAGCTTTCGGAAGCACTTTAAACAAATCCGGAATCCTATCCGCGGACTTCACCAATAAACAACTCACTTTCTCAACAAGTTGACGGAATTCCGAAATGACGCTGTTTCGCGACATTTTGGATTGTTCAACTAGAGCCATTGTGTCACAGAGAAAGTAACGCATTGACCCCTTATAATCTCATGATTCACAAATTTTAATATCACGCTCCCTTTCTTTGTAACAAACGCAATTTTTCGGCAATCTACGTAATTGACAAAGCTCATTCAGACTTCGTATTAGCCGATAATACTAAACTTACTAACTTCAAAAATCAGTTAGATAACTGTAAGGTTTTAAGCAAAACATTTACAAACTTACTTTAGTTTCTTTAACCAGAAACAATTAAGGAAGTTATCCTGATTAAATTTTACATCAAGGGACTCATCTCATAAAAATAAAAGAACAATAAGTAAAACGCTTAGAATTCATCTTAATCTGCTATATATCATTCGAATCAGTCGAATTCGCGTAATAACCGTAACAAGACAGCATTCATTTTAATTTTGTATTATTACAAACGATTTATTGTTTTATAATCGAATGCACTGTCTCTGTAATTAAAACCAACAATTTGCATTCACTACGTGTTTTTTTGTGTTGTTTTGCCCTAAGATACCTCTAGAAATAGTAGTTTAGTTTTGAAAATTTGGGACAGCTTTCTGTCTCAAACATATTCGTACATAAAAAAGAGAACGAATTATGACTATTTTATTTAAATGTTATTATAAAAAGTTGATTTTAACTACACGTTTCTCTGCATATTTCAATTTAAAACTAATATATTAATTACATTAATGTATTGTTTATGCAACAACAATGTAAAGTTATTTTATATTTATTGACAACTCCTTTTTTCAACGTATTATATCACGTAGTCTGGTGTATGATTCATCACTGAAGCACAACTATGGTTGCATTAAAAGGATTCGTTAGGACATACCAACCTTTGTGTTAAGACCCTCACGAAATTGGTAACCACTTTCACACATCCGGGTTCACCAGGTGAAAGCAGTTTGCGTCAGTAGACCAATTTTTTTATTGGACTTGAGTTGCTGTTGACAAAAACAGACGTTCTGGTTACTAAGGTGTACAACGATTACACAGTTTGGTGTAATTTCTCCTCCCTCTCTCCCCCTTACCGTTTATTACTGAACACGGATCTAAAATACATAATCTGGGAAACCCTTGTAAGCAATCCATTTTCTCTTTCAAATATTTGACGGTTATAACTGATACATATTGAAACTATAGTATAATAAACATAAATTAATAGAATAAAACAAACAATTTAATTATTGTTTATTTAAATATTACTTCTTCCACGATAATTCACAACTGACAACTGTATTGGATTTTTTATGATTGTGGTTCTAAAGTATATTTCGTTTTGTGACCGTTTTATTTTGATTCCCATGAAAAGTCTACTTTCACTATGAAATTATTTATTCCTTATTCAGCAGTTTTATTAAAAAATGTGCCCAGAATTTATTCGTTTTGATATCGAAAATTTACGAGCGATTTTTACTGTTGTATTAATAAATAGAGAGATGTACAACTTTTAATATACTACGCTGTAATCTTCTAATTTTAATTCCGATTACAAATCTGCATTTACTATGAAATTCTTCACACTTTTTTGAGTAATATCATCCAAAAATATGTCTAAAATTTATTCGTTTTAATATCGAAAATTTACGAGCGCGTTTTCTGTTTACTGCATAAACCAAAGAAATGACGCCTTTTAAAAGACTACGCTGTAATCTTCTTATTTTGATTCCGATTGCAAATCTGCATTTACTATGAAATTTTTCACACTTTTTCGAGTAATTTCATCCAAAAATATGTCTAAAATTTATTCGTTTTAATATCAAAAATTTACGAGCGCTTTTTCTGTTCCATATGAACGTAAACTTACCCTACCCCTTCTTATTAAAAGCTTTGTAACTTTCTTATCTTAATTTTAATAACAAAATTGCTTTTAAAACAAAATTCTCCATCGTTTTCTAGTAGATTTATCGTAAAATGTAGCAAAAATTAGTTGGATTTAGTATCGAATATATACGAGCGCGTTTTCTGTTTACTGCATAAATCAAAGGAATGACGCCTTTTAATAGACTACGCTGTAATCTTCTAATTTTAATTACGATTGCAAATCTGCATTCACTATAAAATTCTTCACACTTTTTCCAGTAATTTTATGCAAAAATATGTCTAAAATTTATTCGTTTTAATTTCGAAAATTTACGAGCGCTTTTTCTGTTCTATACAAACGTAAAATTACTCTGTCCCTTCTTATTGAAAGCATTGTAACATTCTTATTTTAATTCTAATGACAAATTTGCTTTCACTATGAAATTATTCATAGTTTATTGAGTAGTTTTACTTCAAAATATCTTTAGATAACGTTTGATTAAATTTTGAAAATTTACGAGCGCTTTTTCTGTTTTATACAAACGTAGTTACTTTGCTACTTCTTAAGGAATGCATTGCAACATTTTTATCTTAATTCCAATG
>NW_020439384.1:11916-13054 GCF_000699045.2 Agrilus planipennis | reverse complement strand
TAAACGACCTAAGACTGATTCGTATACTTTGCAAAAAAGCGTGAAGTTTAATGATGTTTAATTTTTTAATTCAGTTATGCACGTAATTACTTATTTACATTAGGTCAAATTCAGTAACCAGGTCAAATATTTCTCTAATTCTGCGTCAAGGAGGTCTAGGACAATTCTTGAAATATTCGCATTACAATCGTTAGAACATGGACTACATTAAAAGAAAATGAAATTTCCGTGTCATAATTCACACATTTCATCATGCATGATGGTAGTATGGTGGTAAAGTGTGGCTGACAATATTAAGGAATTTATAAATGGAATTAATCTATAAATTCTACGCATAGAAAGTGAATTTTTTTTAATACAGCCACATTAATCTCTCTATATTTCATAAAATGCTTCAAAAAGAATTAAATTATTTCCTAGTAGGTATTTAACGTTTAAGGAAAGTTAATTTTAATAAATAATAAGAGTAATAAAAAAAAACGTAATTCTGAAGCGAGAATTATTGAGAATTGGGAAAATACGTGAACTAATATGATTTATTAAAATTTTCTTTACTTTGTTTCTTTGCTAATCTCATAAATCGTCCTGTTAGATAGAAACAAACGACGCACAGTATGGGGTATTAAAAATACAAAACAGTCCTCCACCATCGAGCACAGGATTAAGTTTTGCTAATCCGGCGTATGAGCCTTCTGCACCGGCACCTACATACAAGGTGGAAGATGTAGTCATTAGGGGAAGAACAAATACAAACGCAGGGGGCGGTGTGAGAGGCATAAAAAGTAAGTTTAGAACGTATAAGTTCTGTTATAATTTTTATCGATTTGGGAAAAAATCTTTAATTATTTACTATCTTTGATCGAATCCTTTTAATTTATAATTTTGTGAAGATAGTTGTAGTTTATTGTCGTGTTTTTTAATGGAATACATATAGACTATGACTATTCGAACTCATTTATAAAAGATAATATTGTAATGTTCGTGGGTTTAACAAAATTAACTTCTAACTATTTATTTACACTAATTATTAAAGAACTTAAAAACACTATTAAATTATTACTAAACTTAGGTTATGAATTATTCTATTTATTTACACTACTGTTGATATATCACTATTCACTGCGCTATTTATTTCACT
>NW_020439384.1:7300-10997 GCF_000699045.2 Agrilus planipennis | reverse complement strand
CACTGTACCATAAAAAGTTCGCGGCGGTCTCACCCCCATAAAAAGTTATGGGGGTTGAAAGTTGATTATTTTGACAATTTTCGTACACTATAATTCAAATAAAATTCAATAAAAAGATTATTTTCAAGCGGGTGGAGGTGGGGGATCGAAAGAAGGTGGTCACTTGAACAAAACCCGATAACCTAACCTAACCTATTGATAACGATATTTTCATACACAATAATTCAAATAAAATTCAATAAAAAGATTATTTTCAAGCGGGTGGAGGTGGGGGATCGAAAGAGGGCGGTCACTTGAACAAAACCCGATAACCTAAGCTAACCTAACCTAACCTACCCTATTGATAAAGATATTTAAATAATGTTTTATATAACTTTCTCAATATTTTTATGTATTTTTCATTAGTTTTACCTTTGAATATTGTTTAAGAATGACTATATAAATATTTACATGCCTAGAAATGTATAAAAATTGGCATATTTATTAACTTTGAACCCCCATAACTTTTTATGGGGGGTGGGACCGCCACGAACTTTTTATGGTACAGTGGTGGGGGAGACTTCCTCTTTCGATCCCCCCCGCCCCATCATCTAGACCTTTACCAAATCTATTTTAAGTGTTAAGAGTAACACATTTCTCCCAACGCGTAGCAAATTTTTTCATTTTGTAATTGAAAAATTCTTCCGATTTGTCTCGAATCCAGGACTTGATAGCTGTCTTCACCTCCTTGCCTCAGGTGTAAAAAATATCCTTGAGGTCTTTCTTGAAATAGAGGAAAAAAATAAAAATTGCTGGACGCAAGATCGAAAGAGTAAAGAGGGTGTGTAATAAGTTCAAACTTTAGTTTTCGCAGGGCCTCATTAGTTATGTACGAGGTGTGTAGACGACCGTTATCATGTTGGAAGATTATTGGCCCCAGGCTGCCACTAATAACTGTCTAACATGACAAACTTTACGTCGGAGGTGTTTGAGACAACGCCTCTTTCTGTTTATTACTCCCCCATACCTCTTCCCCATAAAAATTATACTTCTAACGTCAAACAACCTGTTCCTCCAGATCCAGGCATTTTTTTACAATTTTCTTCCTATTTTCTAGACTTACAAAGCATTAGCCTTTGCTCCTTCTGCACCTTTATACATTTTATCATTTTCCCCTGTTCCTAACATTGCCCTTCTATCTTAATTCACTTATTCCTTTCTTCTTTCTTTTTACTTCTCCAAATTTCATATACTTATTGTTAGTCTTACTTAAATAACTCTCATCATCACTTCCAACGCGCTATGATCCGTACATAGATATCAATGTAATATCATTTGCATTCTGCAGAAACCATCACTCAAGTTTTCTTATCTTTTTCCTTATTAATATATTTTTCTAGATCAATTAAATATATGTATATGAAACAGCTGGGTAGATACTTAATTTACACCCTTATCTTCTATCTTTTAATAAATATGATTTTTCTAATGTAAGAATATAATAAAAGAACCAAAATCATTTTTTTTACACTACAGATGCTTAAAAAATCAGAATTTGTTTCTTTAATTACTTCTATTAGACGGAATAAGTTAAATAAAAGGGTCGTCTGATGAAATCAAACTTTAGTGACTATCCTCACAATTTTTATATATAAAATTTCTCTCCTTAGCAGATCATTAATCAATCTGTTGTTATTCAATAAACGTTCTTAATGTACAATTAGAGGAAAAAATGTTTATTGTTACAGATGCACGGTTGCAAGGTCGATAATGATACCGTTGATGTTAATGTGTGTTGCACCTAGAGCACATCCCGTATTTTCGTCAGAAGTTTTTGCTTTCGTTTTTGCATTAATATTAGGACTGACTAATGGCATCTTTGGCAGCATTCCAATGATCAAAGCTCCCAGCAAAGTGGAAGAAAGTTACAAGGAACTTACCGGTAAGTTACTCACATGAATTCATATTGATTTTAATAATACTTTAAAATTGGCGGTCATTTTTGTTGTTCCATCGAACAAATTAATTATACACATAGGTATTATAAGAATCAAAAGAAAATTTTCAGATTAAGGAGGAGATGAATATTTATGTTGCGGATGTGACGTTTTAATCACTAACGTTAATGACTCTTATCAATCAATTTTTCTAAAAAATAATTTTAATCTAAAAGAGGAAAAGGAATTTATCTTAAAATTAAATTGTTTTTCTACATCTTACACAATTCAAATATAGTCGACCGATTTAATTTTAAGACAAATTACTTTTCCTTTTTTAGATTAAATTTTTTTTTATAAAGAATGATTGACAGGAGTCAACAACGTTGGTGATTGAAACGTCTTATCTACAACATAAATATATTTATTAGGTAAATAGAAAAAATCGTATTATTCATCTCCGCCTTAATGTAAAATTTCCATTGTCCATTCACAATTTCACAAAATTTCCGAGAGCAACTATTAAAAAGTAATTTTGTAATAGTCCACATTATCGTAATTATTTTTTTATGTCAATTTAATAAAATGAGAAAAAAAATAAGCTACTATTTATGTAAAAATTTTCCAATACCTACTAATCATTTTTAAAATCGTAACAATAAAATCCATAAAAAAAAACAAACGAATTTCCTTTTTTAATTTTCATGTTAAAAATCGGTTGAATTTAACAATAACAATTAATGATGCAAACGAAGTTTATACTTATAACAATTTTTAATGTTTAGGCCTGACTCGTATGCAACCCAAAATACGCCAAATTGTAAGGCGTATATATGTCCATTCCTATAAAACGCATTAATTTTTACCTTAATATTTCTCTCAAATTAATTCTTTTGATGGGCTTCTACAAATTAAATAAAGTTTATATTTATTATATTTTTAGGAGTTGTTCAGTTATAACTAAAACAAGAAAATGCTTTCGGCTTTTATGACTAACATACGCAATTGTGTTTATTTATGATCCTTTTCAGACTGTACGTCGCCTACACTTGTTAAACTCTTTAATTTTTATTAGTACCTACGTACTCATTAACATAACCAATTGGTTTTTTTAATATTCCGAAAGCTATTGCTTGGCCGTTCTGTTATTGCGAAAATGTCATTTTTATATTATATTCTATTTCATAATTTAATCCCATTACAAAATTCACGCCTCCGCCTCTGCTTATGCGTCTATAAAAATTAAATCGATATTTGCCGGCGTAGAATTCTATCTCTGTGGCTGTAGCAATAAGCTCATATTCTTTTAATTATTTAAAGCAAAATGCCTCAACAAAATTAAAACGCCTTCTACAATTCTTTTCTTTATGCATTGCATTACGTAATAGTAAAATATTGAAATATTATATGCAGCCAAATTTAAATGTTTATTCATTTTTAGTTACCTCTCACCGTCATTTATTTCTACGCAGTTTGTATATATACTCGTATAAAACTTCAGTAGTCGTACTCGCTTCGGCGGTACATATACTAAAATTGGAACGATACAGAGAAGATTAGCATGGCCCCTGCGCAAGGATGACACGCAAAATCGTGAAGCGTTCCACATTTTTTTTCGTTCTTCGTATTTATTAGTTTTTTAGATCGTTGCTGGCATTCAAATATAATAAAATTTATTAAAAATTAATTACCGCAATATTTCTTTATGAAATAATATCGTGTAATATGATAGCAAACATTTTCCTTCATACGATTAAATTAATTCATTAAAATCGTTTTTA
>NW_020439384.1:0-448 GCF_000699045.2 Agrilus planipennis | reverse complement strand
TCACACATCAATAATCATTCTTAATAATAATTAAGTTGATTTAATTTCGAGATAAAATTAATCTAAATAAATTAATTGCAACTTACAATTATAATTGCAATTAATTGTAACTGATATTAAATTAATCACAATTAATTTTTTAATGAATTGAGTAATCGATTGAAATTTTAATTCATTAATGCCCAACACCGGGTGCAAATAATAAAGCGCCTGTGAATAACCTATTTCACTCACATCCACTTATAAGTATGGAGTGGGCCACATTCTAATTTAATTAAAACATGGGCATAGATAAGCAAGGGCAAGGGGGGCAGTGTCTCCCAACAAATATGCTCATTGTCCCCTCCCCCTGGAAAAATCACGTTGTCAAACAGGGGTAATGGGGGTATTGTTTAACGCGTCGAGATGTGACAAAGAAACTGGACGTTTGCAGTTCGTTAATTTTATA
>NW_020439383.1:11951-14252 GCF_000699045.2 Agrilus planipennis | reverse complement strand
AGTTTTTCTGTGGATAAATCCACAAAACGAAAAGGCTCCAAAATAACTATGTGATGTATACACTTCACACTGCTATTTCAGTATTAGCATAAAATTATGGGTTTATTTGTGACATTTTTTTTTTGTTTCTTCGCTTACATACTGTTATAAAAAGGTAAATTGTCAGCTTAAGGAACGTACCCTCACTATATGAGCCATTTTATTTACAATTTTTTACCACCCTTCCCCCTCGGTAACCACCCGTGATATATGCCATATCCCTCTAGTTATCACGTAGTAATATGGTTTTAAATCATTTTTTAGAAACAGAAAGTTTTGAATATAACTCGAAAAAACGCAAGATTTCTCCACCGCCCCCACTCCCACAACCAAGCGTGGTATTTTTGATGACCCCTTCCCCTATGATGGCTGACGTAGTATGGATACGTTCCCTTAGGGTACTGTAATTTAGCACGCATATTTTATAATAGTTATAGAGTATGCTCAATAAGTGGTTGAAACAAAAATTGCCTAATTTGGAATAGGTAGGATACCCTAAAACTCGATATTCAAAATTAGAAACCATTTAAAAATTCGGTTTTAAAGTGTGTTTAGCGATAGTGGTAGCGATGTCTGGTAGTAAAAAAAAATTAAATTAACAAGTGTGATTTTTGCATCGAAAGATAGGTTCCCAATTGTGGATAAGGTATCCAATCTTTTAAATTTGAAAAAGTGCCTTTTCCTACATTAGACTAATTTTTATTCCTTTATTCCCTTTATGATTGAAATAAATATTTATGTTTTCGTTGAGGCATAATCATAGCATATTCTAGGTGCAAAATAATTATTAAAATATGCTTTATTCACACAAAAAAAGTATCCAAAATTAGATGACTTTCTTCTATTCTAATCGAAACCAACAATTGCAATTAATTGATGTGGTTAGTTTGAACGGGCCGCCAGTCAAACTATAAATAACCTACGAAGTTTTTTTGCTTTATAAAATGATTAGATTAATTAGGCCTCATTTGTATCAATCCGAATTCAAACTGAAAAATATTGCAATACCAAGTATTACGGTCCTGTTACGTATTGAATTTTTCGTTACATAATTTTTGGTCCCCTTTAAAAAGAGTGCTCCTCATTAAATTAATAATTCAATATCCACTATCCTTAGATGTTTATACAAAGGTATCAAGCAAATATTAAAATTGCCTGACAATCAATACCATTGCTATTTCTTATCTTTAGCGTATACACAACGATATAATCACACAATTATGTTACCCACAGCAATTTATCCATTTTATCAAAGACAGGATAATCCGTAGGCTATTCGGATTTCACATGTCATTGTCTTCGGACTCTTGTCAGCTTGTTACCAAGAGACTTTTGTTTATGTAATAAAACTCTAATTACACACTAAACACACATTTTTCATGTATGCATGTACGGTATATATCATGTGTCAACGCATACAAAGAGTTTTGCTCAACATTTTCCAAGAAGTCCGGTAGAAATTCACGTTGACTCTTTACTTTAACCACACGGCAACACATCGGTTCATTTGACACAACAGCACGTTATGTGTACATGTGCTTAAACAACACATTCACGATAAAAAAGTCCGATAGTGTCAAACAGTCGTTGCTGATTACAGTGAGGTAGCGAATTACTTAATTTTCTGCTGACAGGAGGTAAACTAATAGCTCGTGAAAACGTACCAACAGATTAACAAACACAGACTAAAATACAAACATATTCGCGTGCAAAGCAGGAGATCGATAAAACAACTGTCCTATTATTTATGCTTAATCGTCGTCAAATGAATACGTACACAGTAGGGTGCTTCAAACAAAATTTTTAATTTTTTTAAAGTCTTACCCCCTCAAATGTTTCTATTTGATGTAAAAAAAATCCTCGCCAAACATGAGCCCTATAGCTCAAATCTAAGGAGTCGCTATTTTTATTTCAGTTTCCCATTTAATTAACAAAGGAAAAGTTTTTTTTTTGTTTTAAATTGAACTTACACAATTTACGCAATTTTTTCGAAAAAAAACCGTTTCATATTCTCTTTGAGCTTTACAAAGCTCTAAGACAAAGTATGATTATCTTTACAAAAAGAGTAGTTACAGCCATTTAAAAATTACTAAATTTTGAAATTTGAGAAAATAGTTCGCAATTATTTTTTTTTTTACATAATCCTCAAAATTTTTAATCAAACTATTAGTCAGTATTGTATTTTTATATATTACAAATTTCAAAAATGGCTCTCAGTACGTAGTGTAGGTGACAGCACCCATGATAATAATAAGATAAATG
>NW_020439383.1:4201-10773 GCF_000699045.2 Agrilus planipennis | reverse complement strand
ACTCGAACGATAAAATTGTTAATTCAGAGATTCGAGTCTCTCACAGAGAGACTGAATGAATAAAACTGAAAAATTGAGAGACTCGAGTCTCTCGTAGAAAGACTGGGATCTCTGAAATATGTTGAACTTAGAAAATTTTAACCATGTCTATCGAGACACCACTTATTGAGAGATTCGAGTCTCTCGTTCAGAGACTGGATACGAAATGAGGATCTCTCTATGAGCGACTCGAGTCTCTCGTTCAGAGACGCTAAACAGTTTTTTTGACAGTCTCTCTCAGCCACACCAGGGAGATTCGCTGAGAGACGGAGACTCGAGTCTTCCTTTTAGATACTCTAAGAGACTGAACATTTTTATCTCGGGTACAACTCTAACTATTTGCTCCTGTTTCTGCTTCTAATAAAAGAAATTAACTTGTAAATCTTTTCAAAATTAATTTGTCAAGATTGTAATCGTTTTAAGAATTTGTGTTTTGAAAATTTTAGTCTGTCTGATGAACTTGGAAAAATCTAAATGAAACGTCACAGAAATACAGACACATTTTTAACGATATTTTTTGTCTCTTTTGTACTTATTAAAATTCTCATTACTAGCCGATACATACATATATGTAGAAGTTTGTATAAGTAATGCGGAATGCATTTAAGCTTCTCGAATTTGATTTGATAAAATTGTTGGAGATGGTCACAACTAACGGATGGCCTCCTTTGTAACACACCCACAAACTGCCACTGATATGAGATACAACAGCTAGGCATTCGGTATATATTCTTTACGAAAAAAGCAAATGCCTGGTAAAAATTACGGGAAAACTTTCTACGAATACAGCTCTAAAAGTGGCTCATGCTTAGAATAAAAATCACCTACGGGTACCTGTAAATTTTTAGCTCTCACATTTCCTAACAGCCCGGCGTTTTGTTATCTTGTCCATTCCACCAAGAGCGACAACATTTTATCAAGAGGTCACAAGCAAACCTGTTCTTTTGGCACGGAATGACCATTTTCTGTTGAAACTGCTTGGTATTCGAGTAATGTAGGTAATAACGAAACAATCGGAGAGAATTTAAAATCGGCGTCGCTAAAGAATGTTCTGATATTGTCCTCCACTATTGCGGTGAGATTTTCTATTCGTTTTCTGTATTTGTTCGAAATTATTATTTTGGAATATTTCGAGAAAGTTTAAAGTACAAATACAGTAATTATTTAAAGAAGCTATTGTATTTTATTGCATTCTGAGGAAGTAAGATGTGTAGCTATCAGAATCACTAACGTAACAAAGATTCGAAAACACATGATTAGATAGATGACTTTTGAATTAATTAGCAAAGATGATGTGTGCACTTAGCATTAGTAGTTATTTACACAATGTTACGTCGGCAGGTAAGTGCACAAATACATGTACACAAGCAACCCGTGGTATGGCTCTGTTTGTTGCGATATTACGATATTGTTGTGTATTCAACCGGTATTAAACCATCGCAAATCAGCCTGTCTGCTGTTGGTACAATATTTTAGTAGAAGAGAGTTAAAATTTACACACGACCTTGTATTGCAAAGGAAATATTCGCGTCTTTTTTCCAGTAAGTAATAGCCAAACAGTATGTGACATACTGGACGAAATTAAATAAACATATGTAATGTACAATGTACGTTACCTACATTATATATGCGAACTTCTTAACAAGTTACATAATGTCGATTTTTTATATTTTGTAGTACCTACTGATGTACTGGCACGATTACTACATGAAGGTGTAGCAATAGAAAGTGCATGTAAATAGGTGTATGTATATTGCTTATCAAACTAAAAATGACATCAACTGATGTGAAAACTGAAAAATTATGTAAAAAAAACGAAATTTTAATTTGGATGTTAAAAAAATATTATTACTTTAATACTTACTGGGTTGTTTTAATTAGCATTAATAAAACCTCATAACAGAGTCGCTGCATGACAATAAAAACAAAGGATTTAAAATTATTGTAGAGTATATGGCGCACATAACTTTTTTATTCTTTATAAAAATCCAAATACTAAAATATAAGAGTTGAGAGTTTCCTTTAGCTCATATTTTGTTAAAAACCCGTTTTTATTTCCTAATTTCAAGAGAATAGGTACGAGTATTTAAAATCCTTGAAAGCCCTTTTGGATTTTTTGCTTGCTTTAGATGTTACGAATTTTTAGTCGTGAAATTGAACATTCTCCACTCTGAATATTTTGTGTATAAACTGACTCACAAATACTATGAAATTTTGCATATGGAGAAACAGAAAAAAGTAAAAGTTAAAAAACTAAGTCCATTGTACATATAAGAAGCACTAGGCATACAAACCATATTCAAAACGAACACCACCAAAGAAATACGCCAATAGCAAATATAGCCTTGTAATTTTAACAAAAACCATGCATATGTTTCGATATTACATGTGCTGCTACTCAAAATTAAGATTATTACACAATATACAAACTCGAATCATTTTTCAACTCATTTTGTTTGTGTGGATTATATTAAACTTTCTGTGGCGAGTTTGTAAGGGAAGATATCAGTCGTAAAGGCTATACTGTAGGAAAGAATTCAGGTCACAAAAAAGGACGAGGTGACAGTGACGATGCTCTAGGTATACCAACAGGAGTAAGTGTTCACAACTAAAACATAAGTGTCGTTTCACACTAAGCTGATGATGCGCACTTGAACGTCTGCAAGAGCTTCCACAAGAGCAAGTTCACAATAAAGATACTGAGCTAATCTTCGCATCTTCCTAAAACTAGAACATCCCACATCCTTAACTATTTGTGAACAGTAAAAACAAATACCTACAGTTCCCGAGGGATAAGACATTAGTTTTATGTTGTCGTCGATGATCTCTGACACGTATTTAGGATATTAACATGAGCGAAACCGTGGGGAAAATCTAGTATTATAAATGAATTCCATGTAGTGTTGCATGCCTTTGACGCTATCTCTTAATAATTTTACAGTTTTTAGTTTTAATTTTATTCGGGCTTGAAATCTTCATTGCACTGCAGTGAATTACAGGTAAAGGAAGTGAATGAACTCAATTTTGAATAATATAAACAGTAATCATTGTATTATTTGCGTCCAGAAAATTTCATTGGTTTGTAAATTATCACGTAATTGAAAAAGACACAATTGAAATTTAATGAGCATAAAGTTCCGATGTGCGTAAGCTGTTGTGTCAGTACGTCAGTCTGTCATTTCGAATGGTGCCAAAAAGGTTAAGCAGAGTCTAAATAATTTTCCAACGACGTGTGCTTTTTACGTTCGACATTATATTCTTACTTAAGTACACTGTTGACAAACATGAAACGTATAAAACAACTGCGAAATTCTATTATGCAATTATCCCTGTATTATACAATACTTTACAACTTAATAATAGACGTTTTCGAGTTCTAATAAACGATTTTCTAGAAAGAAATACCTAACAGAGAAAACATTGGTTGGAGATGAAATGGACGGAAATTTTTGGTATATAAGCATATTGACATACGAAGATGAAAATAATTATCCTTTTTAAAATTTCTAGCCTTCTATAGAAAGTATTGAGGCAAGCACTTAAATCCGTTAAGTTCAACCAATAAATTATTATCCAAGTAGAAGTTGTGTCTCATTTACTTTTCCTATTTATCAAAAGGTTAATGCATTTTAAAGGCTCATTTTAACGGTTTTTATAGACTAATTTAAACCAGAACGTTAGCAAATTTCTGGCATTTGTCGGGCCAGCCGAGATCATTTGGCGCCGTGCTGTCTGGACCAATTCTAGCAAGATTATAGGTGTTATTAGTTATAAATAAAATACAAATATAAGAACATTTGTATTAAATCAGAGGGGAAAGAATATCTATAAATATAAAAACATTCAAATATTTTTTTATGATACATGGCGAAATTTCATTTTGATAAACTTTAAAAGATAAAACATACAGAGTTTCAAAAATAACTTCGGATTTTGATGTACAGGACAACTGGTTCAGTGTAAAGGCTTATTCAGGTGGACAAAATGATTAAGAAACAATTTACATTTAAGAAACGTATTAATTACCAACTGAAGCAACAAAGTGAATGTTTAAATATACAAAAAACCTGTAAGTATTTTTACATTTAAAACAATGGGATGGCGTTAGTAACACATAATTTAAAACTGCATCTACCCGATCACTTATTAAAATTAAATAGAAAACATCAAATCATGATAAAAACATGTACATATGTTAGAGGCTTTCCATATTTTACATGAAAATAAACCAATGTCTTCAACACATGCATAATTTCATTATGCGAATTAAATCTATAAATTACCGTTCGCCGTTTTTTATTTTTCTTTTATTCGAATCTGTTTTAATTATTTTGACAGTAGTTATTTTCACCAGAGAAAATATAGAGCTAGGAAACGAGGATTAACATTTCCGTTTCTGCATAAAAAATTTGAAAAAAAAAACAAATGAAAATCCTTCGTTACAAATAGCAAATCCTCAAAAACAGTCCTATGATGTGCTTACTTGCATGAAGCTGACGCTTAAAATAAGTTTAATTAACGAAATTTTTTAACGATCATAGGTATTAATTGGTAAGTAAAATATATATATGCAAAGGAACCGAAACATTTAATCTATTTAGCATATATTCTGTCAAGTAGCAACTAATTGGTACTGCTCCGAAAAAACTACATGCAAATTTTTAAATATGAATGTCAATTTAATAACTTCCGGTAATAAATAGAGTTAAACTATTACTAAATATTTGATTAGAGACGAGTGAAACAACCAGGTTTTCTTTAATTATTTTCATCGTTATAAAATTGGATAGCTTCAATGTACCACACATTTCATTAATTAATTTGCAAGAAAAACTGTTTATGATAATTATACTGTACAAATTAAACAATTTTAAACTATTTTATTGAACATGCGAATGTAGTTGTGATGCCTACGTAAGGATAATTTTTTTTTGCATGTTTGTACTTGACCAATGATTGTTTTCACTCACGTAAGTAATTATTGAATCATGAACTTTAGTCAACAGTCATAAGCAAAATGTTTTTTGTAAAGAGAATCTTTCAGTAATAATCACTATACCTAAGATATACATGCATATATTATGTACATATATTAGTGAAACACACACGTACCATAATCAATGTCACATACACGACCATCTATGACTATGATTAATATATTCTGCAAGTCGAAGGTCATGCAATAATTTATTTATTTATACGCAGGACAAGTAAAGACAAAAGCAAAATTCGAGTTTACATTTATATCCGAAAATTAACTGATTATCAAAACTTTTGGGAAGTGGATAAGAAAGTTCATTCAACTAGGTACACAAGTATAATTAATTCTGCGACGTTTCGCCTATTTGCTAATAATTCCCTATCAGGTCTTTATTAATTTTGCAATGTTGTTGTGTGAAAGATTTTGAAGAAGTCCTATAAAAAAAATGGTAAAATGTCGCTAAACTAATTAACTTATGTAGTACTGAATTAACCTTGATTTACTATATTAACCATCATCTTTAACAATAAATAAGGGAATGTTTAATAAATGAATGTTATGAATGGTTTGATTCATCAAATTTGCGAATATACAGTAGCAGTACTTGCATCTAGCAAAAAGGAATTAGAAACAAGAGGCTTTAGAGCTGGATACTTAGAACAACACTTATCCCACATCCTAAGCTTTCGTAAACAACTATACTTACATCCAGACGACACTAGCAAACTACCTAGCATCATTAAAATTATACATGAAAATGCCACGTATTGGATATACACCTCGCTAGATCAAATCTTATGCTTTAATTGCATAAAGGAAGGACACCTGGCTAAGGATTGTCGTGTCGATAGCTCACCAATGTTAGGATCTTCGATTGCGTGTCAGTAATACGGAAACTTTAAAAGTTTTAACTTCTCAAAGAGGACAAATTAAGTCTCGCCTCACAAGATTTAAAAGTTGTCTTGACAATTTAACAAGTAAAGAAATAATAACTGAAGATGAACAGGTAGAAATTCAAGATCGTTTTGCTGACATAACATTAGCTTTAAAGGAATATGAACAAGTACATTTCAAAATTGTTAGTATGTCGGACGACGCTGCACATGATCGCGATATGAAAAAATTTGAAAGTACATTTTATGAAGTCACCGCGCGGGCAAAATGAGACATCAACATTTAATACACCTGTAAAAAATAATGAAAGTTTGTATGACGACCTTGGTGCAAATATCTTAAAATTACCGAGTATTAGCTTGCCAACATTCAGTGGTCAATTTGAGAATTGGGTGGAATTTCACGCCTCCTTTGACTCATTAATTAACAAATATCCTAAGTTGTCAGATATCCATAAATTCTATTATTTGCTTTCTGCCGTGAAGGGTAATGCCGCGCAATCACTCAAACCTATAAAAATCTCCTCTGAAAATCACAATATTGCATGGGATTTGCTCAAACGTCGATTTGAAAATAAAAAATTAGTAGTGCAAAACGGGATCAAAGTGTTATTTAATACCGAGTCTAAAATATTGAAGCAGGATAGTCGGTGTATAAC
>NW_020439383.1:1931-3871 GCF_000699045.2 Agrilus planipennis | reverse complement strand
GACCTACCTCGTTTTAGTGGTAATTACGAAGAATGGTTGTCTTTCTATGATTTATTCAATTCAGTTATTCATGAAAATTGCAATTTAACCAAGATAGAAAAATTTCATTACCTGAAAATGTGTCTTACCTCTGAGGCTGCTCATGTAATCAGTTCGTTAACTGCATCAGCCGATAACTATACAAATGCTTGGCAATTATTAAGGGAACGATTTCAAAACAAACGTCTCATTATTCAGGGGCATGTCAATGCGTTATTCAATTTACCAACTGTTCAAAAGGACTCTTCCAGTTCTTTAAGACGGTTATTGGACTCATTTAACACCCACTTTAGGTCTCTCACAACTTTAGATTTACCAACCGATCAGTGGGATATCTTATTAATATATTTAATTAATACCAAATTAGATTTAGTAAGCAAAAAGGAATGGGAGTCATCAATGAATTCCGAAATACCTAGTTTAGAACAGTTAATTAAATTTTTATCCAATCGCTGCCAATTGTTGGAAACATTGGAGCAAACTAAAGACTCTAATATTAGATCAGATAGGATTGCTGTAGAATTCCAGAAAAATTCAAAAAATTATTCGTTGCCAAATGCAAGGCAACGTACATTGAACACTTATGTAAAACCAACCTCTCTAAGTTGTCCTTTATGTAAAGGTAAGCATTATATCAATCAATGCGATAAATTTATCAAAATGCCAGTAATCGAAAGAATTAAATTTATTCAAAAGACAAATTTATGTTCTAATTGCTTTCGAACCAACCACAAAACACGCGAATGCTATGCTAGTTCTTGTCGTAAATGCAGCAAGGTACATAATACCATGTTGCATATTGAAAAAACCGATGCAACTTCAGAAACAACTGAAGCGTTAGAAAACTCTACTCCTTCAACCTCTGCTGTCGTAGGTCATTCGTTTTCTAGTTCTGTTCCTAATAGGCAAGTATTACTATCAACAGTACAACTTTTAGTATATGACCGTAAAGGTCAACTTCAACCATGTAGGGCATTATTGGACGCAGGGTCCCAACTCAATTTAATCTCTAAAAAATTGTGCCAAAAGTTGGATCTGCCCATTTCGAACGTTAATTTCACTATGGCAGGAATAGGTAACAATCCATCTCAAATTAAACAATCCGTCAATATAAAACTAAAATCATGCATCAATTCATTTACTAGACAGTTAACTTGTTTTGTATTAGAAAGGCTAACCGATTGTTTACCATCAAGTTCATTTAACAAAACCCAATTCAACATCCGAAATAACATCAATTTAGCAGATCCTAACTTTAACGAATCCAGAGAAATAGATTTATTAATAGGTGCGAAATTATTTTGGGAGTTATTGTGTATAGGTAGAATTAAGTTAGGTGCAAATTTAAATCTCCAAAAAACACATTTTGGATGGATTATAGGAGGTCCAATAGTTAATAATCAAATTCAAAATAGACAATGCAATTTTGTTCACCTGGAAAATCAAATATCAAGATTTTCGAAAATCGAAAACATAAATGATCAGACTATTAATAACTATCCTATCGAGGAGAATGCTTGCGATAAACATTTTAAATTTAATTACCGACGAAACGAAATAAAATGTTCTGTAATACGCCTTCCACTAAAGCCCGAAATACGAGTTTGCAATGTAGTTACCTTCAAACCAACACCATGGTCAACTTTGTTGTTAAAATATTCGTCCTATACCAAATTATTAAGGGTAACGGCACTCATTCGTCGATTTCTTAATAATTGTAGAAATTCAAACAATAAACAAATATCAAGTTTAACGATAGCAGAAGCAAATAATATAACAGTTAAAACCGTGCAAGGAGAAGTTTTTTATCCAAAATTCAGGCAATTAAATTCAATTCAGTCGTTACATAAGTCAAGTCCAACACTATTACTCAATCCCTTTTTTGACTTACACGGAATTTT
>NW_020439383.1:0-1729 GCF_000699045.2 Agrilus planipennis | reverse complement strand
ATCCGAAAGAATATATGGGGCAGTGAGCGAATACTGCAACCACCGAACATTGGTCCTTCGAGCCGGATATTTTCCGAATTTTCCGATTCCCCGATTGCCAGTATTCAGCTGTACAGGAATCTTCATTCGAGCCGTTCTTTCGTCGTAAGCATAACCAGCATTCCACAGTCGAAACAAGGTAAGTGGCATTGTTTTTCCCAACCGATTCTATATTTTCCTTTTTTCCTTATTGTAAAGGAATTCTTCGTTTGTCATTGTTTCAATTTTGTGTCAATTTTAATACTAATTCAATATTATGGCGGATATAGAGAGCCTCACTAAAAGGAGAGCTATCTTGAAATCAAAATTGACTAGGGCGAAACATTTTTTAGAGTCTTTTGATCAGAGTGTTCACACAAAAGATCAATTAATTAGTAGATTGGAAGGTTTTAAATCAGTATTAGACGATTTCGAAAACGTGCAATTCGAAATCGAACTATTAGACAAGTCAGAAATCGATAATAAAGAAAGGGGCTTATTCGAAAATGAATATTATAATTTACTTGCTGGTTACAATGCTAAAATTAATTCATTATCTCCCAGTAATCTCGCATGTAGCAACAACATTTCTAATAATCAAAGTCCGTCGCAAACAATTAATAATAATATTCAGCTACCGAAAATCGAACTACCTCGTTTTAGTGGTAATTACGAAGAATGGTTGTCTTTCTATGATTTATTCAATTCAGTTATTCATGAAAATTGCAATTTAACCAAGATAGAAAAATTTCATTACCTGAAAATGTGTCTTACCTCTGAGGCTGCTCATGTAATCAGTTCGTTAACTGCATCAGCCGATAACTATACAAATGCTTGGCAATTATTACGGGAACGATTTCAAAACAAACGTCTTATTATTCAGGGGCATGTTAATGCGTTATTCAATCTACCAATTGTTCAAAAGGACTCTTCCAGTTCTTTAAGACGATTATTGGACTCATTTAACACACACTTTAGGTCTCTCACAACTTTAGAGTTACCAACGGAACAGTGGGATATCTTGTTAATATATTTAATTAATACCAAATTAGATTTAATAAGCAAAAAGGAATGGGAGACATCAATGAATTCCGAAATACCTAATTTAGAACAATTAATTAAATTTTTATCTAATCGCTGCCAATTGTTGGAAACATTGGAACAAACAAAAAACTCTAATATTAGTTCAGACAGGATTGCTGTAGAAACTCAGAGAAATTCAAAAAATTATTCGTTGCCAAATGCAAGGCAACGTACATTAAACACTTATGTAAAACCAACCTCTCTAAGTTGTCCTTTATGTAAAGGTAAGCATTATATCAATCAATGCGAGAAATTTATCAAAATGCCAGTAATCGAAAGAATTAAATTTATTCAAAAGACAAATTTATGTTCTAATTGCTTCCGAACCAACCACAAAACACGCGAATGCTATGCTAGTTCTTGACGTAAATGCAATAAGGTACATAATACCATGTTACATATCGAAAAAACCGATACAACTTCAGAAACAACTGAAGCATTAGAAAACGCTACTCCTTCAACCTCTGCTGTCGTAGGTCATTCTTTTTCTAGTTCTGTTCCTAATAGGCAAGTAATTCTATCAACAGTGCAACTTAACCGTAACAACCGTAAAGGTCAACTTCAATCATGTAGTGTATTATTGGACGCAGGGTCCCAACTCAATTTAATTTCTAAAAAATTGTGCCAA
>NW_020439382.1:0-13827 GCF_000699045.2 Agrilus planipennis | reverse complement strand
CATACCAGTATTTTTGTTTTACTTTTATTTATTTTCATCTAATGAATAATTAATGTTTTCCTAGCTGGTAAGCCGTGGTTGATGGTAGAAATTGAATCTGTTACATACGTCTCTCTGGGAGACTTTTTCGGCTGTGGACGTCCTCACAGTCGGATGAGATTTCTACCATCGACTAATGGATCACGGTCTACCAGTCTCGAAAAATCATCATGAAGAACTTTGCCTTAATATAATATTTTCCCTATTATATCTTTATCTAGGCGAACGCTTCTAACCTTTTCTTTTACAGCGCCGCGATTCAAACATACACCTCTGAGAATCCCTTTCGAATTTCTAAATTAACCGTTCGCGAGCATATNTTACATACGTCTCTCTGGGAGACTTTTTCGGCTGTGGACGTCCTCACAGTCGGATGAGATTTCTACCATCGACTAATGGATCACGGTCTACCAGTCTCGAAAAATCATCATGAAGAACTTTGCCTTAATATAATATTTTCCCTATTATATCTTTATCTAGGCAGTCCAGTACTGCTGAATCCTCAAAGTCAACGCCATATTTTGTTTACAATCTCATCCCACAGTTTCAACATTCGATTGGGGGTCTTAAAATTCAATTGGGGCCATTTTGGTGACCGTTGTTCCCCTTTTTTTTTTAATTTAATTCAGTTACTTAATTTCTTAGATGTTTTTATTTATATTAGGTATTAGTTCATTTTTTTGGAAGTCTGGACCTCATTTTGACTACATTCTTGCTTTAAAATTTGAAAGTATCTCTAAATTGTTTTCACAATGTATTTGGTTCATCGAACTTTTGGGTTAAATTATTGAGCTCAGGATGGTACAGTAAGCTGTAAACTGTATCATATCGTAGAACATATAGAGGCTCCAACTTTGGTTGTACCCAGCGGAGATCCTTATAGCAGTTGTACTCATGGTTAGTGACTGCATCTATCGTTGAAATCTCCCAGTAGTTATGACATATAAGTTGCGACTTCTTCCTTTTTCAGTTTCTTACAGCGAACAATACTAAATAGCTGCGGGAAATTACCATATACATCGGAATGTCTCTTTATCCTTTAGCAAAAATAGAATAAAAACGAAACGCGACATTTATTTGCAGGCGCGAAAAAGGAAAATATTTCCAAATGTGTGCATGGTGCAAGGGTTAGAACCCTGAGAAAATCATATTTTGAATATAAATTATTGAGAATTAAAGCAAACAAAACTTTGAATAGAAGTCTTCTTTCCTTATAAAGTCGTAAAAAGTTATTTACTTACTTCATTCTTATCTTAACCTAACTTTTTCTACCTTTTCACTACTAGGTACTTTCCCCTTGTTTTGATAAATTGATTTTGATGTTTAGTAACCAATTGTGCCGATGTATCGCATATTTTACTTTAAGAATCGAACAAATCCTGATAATTTCGTAAAAAATATTAAGTAATAATCGATATATCATGTGTAATTAAAGTAGTAAGGCGTAGTAATCAAATCAATGGGAAAATGTCCAATAATTCCTAGTAGTACATAGTACAAAGCCCTGATGAAAAGCAATGTCAAATCTAGAACTGACAATGCACGTTGGAATTTGTTGAAAAAAGACCATCAAACTAGTACTTACCTGCCACAAAAACCTTTTAAACTTCACTTCTGCTTATGTGTGTATCTTAGTTATTTATATTACCTACTTAGTAAAATAGTTCCATTACAATTAAAATAAAAGGACAATACAAAAAGGACTTACCCCAATCAAACACAGTACATTTAATTAAAGCAGGCATACGTATTTTGTTTACTCTATTGTGTTTATTGGGGTATATCCTTTTGCATTAATTATTTCCATCGCTACAATCTTCTGATCTATTAAATATATTAAATGTTAATAAATGATCTATAGTCCGTTGTTTCCTCATATAGATTTATTGCAATACTTATGCTATCTACTTACTTTAATTTATTTAATAAAAATTGCCGTTTAAAGATCATGTTGTTTGTTATTTATTGGTTGTACGTTGTTTATATGTAATGTGTATTGTACAATTTTAACTGATTGACATGATCGAAGTGACAACTTGTCAGGGAATCAAACGAATGGACCCATAATAAAATGTATTCTTTTATTAGAACCCCCTGTAGCTGTTTCAATTTAGGGTATAATAGTAGGTACAAACAGAGGAATTAGTAGTTATTGAGCCAGACGCAAATTTTTAACGATGCTACTGTACATACAAATGGTTATAGGTAGACTAAATGGTAAGTTAGAGGTTCAAAGTCAAATAACTCTTTGGCTTCTAACCTTATCTCGCCCGCTCAATTGATAATTGATAATTAATTGTATGTAAAAAAAATGATTTCAAAAAATAACACAGCCGAAGGTTGAAGTCGAAGTTAAATGAGTTACGCTAATCCTCGCCCAGATACTCGAAAAGATTGGACAATTGGATCAAAAACGTGAACTCAACAACACACCGTTTTAATGCCCAAAAAGCTCAAAGTTAGTTAGACAACTATAAGTTATCACATAAACAAAGCACTTATGAAGAAGAGAAGAATAAACCAAAAAATACGCACATATTCCCGACTATAGATCTTTGGAAAGGGGACATCCAGACTTCCAATGAGGTAAGCCACACTGCCTCGTGTGGATCCCATGATACTTCCACATATAAGGCGCATAAAGGAAGTATAATGCTTTGTTTCATTGGAGCATCGTTATCAATGTCCAATTAGGTCCTGCTGATGAAGAAATATTATTGCTATCCACTTTAACAAAAATTTATTAGGAGCAATCGGTTTATACCAGCTGATAAATTTTGAAATATGGCTCATTAGCAGTTAAACACTATTTTTGATTTTGTTTGCCCAATAGGACCCCTAGCAGCATTGTGGAATCGTTCCCTTTTTTGTAAGGTGACACATATGTTAGGTTTGTCTTAAGGCGTATCCCATTTCAATATCGCTACCGAGCGGCAAGGGTCACAGTTTTAGATCACAGCTTAGCATTCCAGAGGACATCGGTCCGATTCTGGGCCTGTCTGCTTTTATCCAAGTTCTTCTATGGTTTTCATGGGTCACTTAGGCAAATGCTGGGACAGTAATATTTCACAAATATTGTTTCACTCTCTTCTGTCTTCATTTCATTCGTTTCAACTTTTTTAATCAATAAGTAATCAATTGCACGCCAGAGAGAGCATTATCAATCTAGATAACCCACTTGACATATGCCCGTCGTCTCTATCTATCATCCTCTAGGCCCATAGCAAACAAAATGAGCCACCACAATCCTCTATTCCATTGATTACCACCCGCCACTGCACAACGGCTTCTATATACATCAGTAAGTTAACAGCACTTAATCATTGAAATGGATGGAGAATCCCGCAACGACCGGGAAAACCGTACACGCAGTAACAGCTAATGATTTTTTTAACTCTAATTGCTCGGAAAAATAAGAAATAACTTATTTAGACAAATGTGTATGTACTTATTTATACCTATGCATGTATAAGTCATGAAGAAAACTCACGAGCACGGCCGACTGTAAAATTGCAAAATAATTTCCGGTTTATGTAATCGAATAAATGCAACCTACGTGCAACAAAGGTTAACAATTAATAGAAGCAAGCAATTAATACAAGTATATTTCACGTAATGTTTAGCCAATTTAGAAAAAACTGAAATAATAGAAATATAAAAAGTCAGGTTAGTCCAGCAGTTCTCTTGTTGTTAATGTGTCAATGCTTCTCTTTCTAATATTGAATTATTACTAATTAACTCACGTTGAAATAAGTCAAGTAAATTTTCCATGATTAAATCATGGTCCCGGCGTTCCCCGAAATCTAAGTTCAGCTCCAAATCTCCGTCATGTTTCACAAACATTTGTTTTAAAGGCTTTTACTTCAAATGTGATTTACCTTTTGTTATATTTTAATAATATGGGTCCGTTTTTTATAAGGCCCTTATCAGGTCAACAGAGTTCCTCACCCGTTCCGAATGAGGCAACCGAAGAAGGCCCTACTTTCCTGTTCGTAACTAACCAGGAATGCCCGAATTAGGGGCCTTATCCGGATTGGGCTCTAATTAACATAATTCTTATCATATCCCTTAATTTCTCTTGTATTTTCTTATAACATATGATGACATGAAATGACACTTTTATTTTCCAATTTTTTTTACCATTGTGAATCTATTTAGGACAACTAAACGGTACTACAAGATTTTTTAATGATATTCTACCAAATTTTCATTGCAAAAACTACACAAGTGAAATTATTCAGGCTGTCCTTTTCGTGGAAGAGGGGCAATCTTCAAAAAACACCTCAGGCCGTTCTAGGACCAACTAGGGTGCTCTTCAGCCAAGGCTGCCCCTGTTTTGACTATCCTTATGAGAGCATCAATAGATAATCATTTGGTTTTCCTAAATTTTGGATAAACGTATTAAAACCTCATTCACTTTAGGCTTATGCTTGACTATAAACCAAGAAATTTCTAGTCGGGCATTAAAATTAGAAACACTAAAATAACACATATACTAATAAAAATTCCAAGCAGATCTATTAAAATTGGAAATCCCAAAACTTTATGACCTTCTTTTTGTTAGAATGATTACTGCTTTGAATATGTTCCATAAAAAATAAAAATAATAATGATGGTGAATCATACATCGCTTTGGGCAGCCCTTTTTGATTATTGTTTATTATTTCAAAAAACAATTATCAAAAGTCTAGATCATCCAAATTCTTATTAATGCACCCGCCATAACGCTAATTTTTTATATGATATATTGTCTTTTAACCAGTTGCAACACGATTTGTTTCTTGCACCACTTCTAAAAAAATTCATCTAAGGGTTACCATCGACAATTTATACCTGTGGTAGTTTAATTATTTTTCGAACAACTTCCTTTACTGCTGTTCTTACTGAAGGAAGGAAGACCTACATCAAAACTTAATGCTTTGGCTAAAACCCTGATTGAACTTCTATCTGGTAGATGACAGCGCTCTGCATTAAAATCGCGTACTACGTATCTATCCGGTTCTTTCTCGCCTCAGCGCAATCAGTTAACCCAGTTTACATGCTAATCAGTTTTATTTAAAGAGGGGCTCGTCTCACTACTCCGTCGCTGCCGCTCATTAATATGAGGATTGCATAAAGTGGTGGTAGCTGTTCAACTCGATTTCAACTCTTTGCCGTTCCCGACAACCACGAATTACAGTGATTGACACACTAAGCGTTAAACATTGCACATGGTATTACGTTTACATCGAACAGATATGGAAACAGTTGAACTTCAATCGGAGTGTATATAGGTTATCTGTAGTAAAACATTTAAAAAAAGATTTTGTAAACAATAGAACATATTCAAATTATAGATAGCATTGAGTAAAATTGAGGTGGTATTGACAAAACAGTATTGTATGAAAATAAATAAAAGTACTGGTATGCAAGGAAAGAAAAAGTAGAGAAAGAGCGAAGTCGAGCGTCGCCTTCAATAAAAAGAAGAACTTCTATGCTCGCCAACGGTTAATTTAGAAATTCGACAAAGATTGTTAATGGTGTATGTTTGGAGACTGGCATTATAAGGATGTGAAATATGGACGGTGGACGCGGCGGAAGAGAAAAGGTTAGAAGCGTTCGAAATGTGGTGTTACCGGCGAATGATGAGGATACCGTGGATAGAGAACGTTAGAAAGAATAGAAGAACAGAGGACTCTATGGAAGTCAATAAGAAATAGGCGAGATAGGTTGGTAGGACACCTTCTTAGACAGGATGTGGGATGTTCCAGTTTTAGAGAAATGCGAAAATTAACTTAGGATAGAAAAGAGTGGAGGTGCTTGTCCAACCAGTCTTAGGACTGGCGACCTTATGATGATTCTGAAGGGCTTGATGTTGAATTTATGATACACTTTAATAATCAGCAGGTTTCAAGGACAAACCAAATTAATAGATACGCTTTGAATAATCGGAATAATTTCATCAAACAATGGCTTCTTCAGTGTGGACTATTTACTACTCGATATCAAGGAATTTCATTAAATAAAGGTTGAAGCTATTCAACCAAATTGTTATATTAAACGACCAGTAGGTGAAGTCTTATAAATTATCGTATTTTAATATTAGATCCCAACTGAGTTGCCAAATAAGTGGGTTTCCCCCGTACAGTGTATAAGTAATAATAATAATCTCAAATGTCCAATATAACTTTGATATTATTGTAAGATCTTCACCTAAAGAAACATTTGTAGTGTTGTTATAAATCAGCTTGAACAAGTAATTAGACAATGGTACCTTAAAACCAAAAGAGCCTTTTGCCCATAAATGCAAGAATCACTCGATTAAAGGCGAAATTCTACTGTAAAAGATAATTAATGTCTATGAGAAATAACAAAGTAATGGAATTGAGTTACCGTTAAATCAGGAGTCAGTGTTAAGATTTGCGTTGTTGACAGAATGAAATAAATGGACATAAATAATAGCGTGTGTATTAAATATTTCAATATTTGACTATTGCGACAACTATCAGCGGTTAGTTCCAACTGTAATTGAAAAGAAGACATTTAATGGATGAAGACCAGACACCTTTGACTTTTCAAATACCCTATCGCCTTATCTACTAGTTACATCAGAATTTCCTAACTTCGTGATACGTTAAAGCGCCATTAGATAAGCCAGCTGATCGCGGAGCAGTCAAAGACTGAATTGATGGCTCGGTTGCATTTTTAACAATTCCTTCAATTAAGAAGCGACCGAATCCCGGAAGCAAACCCGGAGGTTTACGCTTGGTCGCGACGTGGCTTTTATTTTAAATGCCTGTCGGTGTAACTATACACAAGTTCGCCCCGGGACGACGGACGGACGGACAGAACGAACGTCCAATTATTGGCATTTCTTCTGAAATTACCGTTATCAGTTTTACGCATCGACTATTTATCAGATCTCCGCGAATTGAGTAACAAGCATGGACAGCTGTCTTCGTTTCGTTCCACGTCCGTTCCCTTCTTCACTGCCGTATAGAAGACTCGTAGACGAGAGAAGCCGCCCATGGAGTAGAACTACAGCACTTGTTGCACCTGAACTGTATCGTCACGGTTCACCTGGAGCCGATATGTAAAATAGTACAATTAACTCTCTTACTATACGCCATACACGACGATGGCTTTCCTGATAGAAACCTGCCAACCATTTTCAGTCCATAAATCATCGTCAATGGGACCCGATGACGCTGATGACCTACGCGAATGACTGAATTACGTACCACAGTCGCAAACTATTTCCGTCATACATTATGTCGTCCTCACGTCTTCAAATAATATTCAAATACATCTACACTTTTGTATTTAACATTCAATCGACCATCTATATTTTATAACTACAATGAAATTGGATACTACAAAAAATTCCTCTCTCTGTAAGAGGGCAATACATCACATGGAAGGCTAGAACGGGAGGAAAATGTGACGTTTTGGATGGGCAAACCCCGTGTTCTAATTTGCATTTGCGCACCAAAATGTTAAGTATGCTCCAATCCTGAGTTACCAAAGGGTCAAAATCCGGGTCAAAATAAATTTTTGCAGCATATATCAACATCATAAGGTCGTCAGTCCTAAGACTGGTTGGACACGCACCTCCACTCCTTCTTATCCTGACCTGATCTTCGCATTTCTCTAGAACTAGAACATCCCACATCTAGGTCTACCTCTACTCCTCCCGTTCTGCCTCTAATATGTCTCTGACTACACCTTATTGCCAGAGAAGGTGTCCTATCAACCTATCTCGCCTATTTCTTATTGACATCCATAGAGTCATCTGTTCTCCTACTCATTCTAATACCTCTTCATTTCTAACCTTCTCTATCCACGGTGTCCTCATCATTCGCCTGTAACACCACATTCCAAACGCTTCTAACCTTTTCTTTTACAGCGCCGCGATTCAAACATACACCTCTGAGAATCTCTTTCGAATTTCTAAATTAACCGTTCGCGAGCATATACAAGTATATCAACAATACAATGGCTCCCAATGTTATTATCCTTATCTCTATTAAAATGTATCGTTTATTCTCTCAAACTTTACACCTATAACATTAGTCACATTACATTTACATACATTTCCCATATAGATGAAAACTCTATTTGTCCACAGCGTTTTACTGGCCCAATCTGGTCTATTCACGTTGAATTTATTCTTCGCTTTCTTCCTTCCTTCAAAAACAGTGTTCTAGTTGTTTCCTTTGCGTCTTCGATAATCTGTCATAATCCAAAGTTCAATGAATAATTCTAAAAATACAAAATCGGATTAATGTTAATTACACCCTAAATGGTACACACTGAAATCGTTGCAGTTTCCTAAGTTACAGAATTGCTGCTGTTGTTAGAATGCCTTCGTGTCCCAGGCGTTCTTTATATACTTTTCGATACATAGTCTTCCTTCTATTTGAGTTACCTACAGTAATTCCTTACCGTATCCGGAGACGATGTGATGCTTCCATAAAATAACCGTTCTTCTACATAATAGATATCCACCAGCACGATAAATACCAAACTGTCTACTCCAGGCCATTAAGATTCCAATATTTCGACGTTGACTGATGCACCAAATCGTTAGGTGAGGAAGAAGGACGTCGTCTACGTCGGTCGTAGTGGCATAAATATCCAGGAGAACTCTATGAGTGGAACGTTGAAAGGATCGGACGGCGTCGCCATCGGCGACGTGGAGCGACTGAGGTGTTAGTGTGGCGTCGGCCATTTTGGATACCGTATTTTATCTGGGCTAGTAGCGACACGACGCTTCGCGACGCGACGGCGGCGGTCGTTACAAGTGATTGCCGTCATTTGTAAGGACTAGCCGGATGCAGCCGCCGCCGCCCGACGGGCATTTATGTGCAAAGATGGTGATTGGACTGCAACGCGCCAGGGATTACCACGGCCCCACGATTCCAGATAAGCTGTCCGTGGGATTAGGGAGAGAGGTGGCGGTGATGCGGACGACGGCTGCATCTGGCTCTTTGCAGCGGCATTAGTACGGAGCGATATGCTGCGCCTCGACGACGGCGGAGGTAAAGTGCCGTCGTTCTCGGTAAGGCGTCAGGAGACCGCTTCCCGCTGAATTGGATGGAGTTCTCCAGTCTGCGAGAATCAGGTCGATAACGAACGCACGGGTAACACAACATGCATTCTCGTATTCGAAAACATCCAAAAAAAGTTGTGATACCGAATAGATCTATAAATTGCCAAAACGCGACAGAACCAACAAACATGTTTTACCGAAGAATATTTCCACTTCCTTATCGAAACCACTCAAATGTCCAATTTAAAACACAGAAGATATATTGTATTATGGTGTAGATTCATACATACAGTTTGAAAATAGGGATAAAGAGGGAATACAGAGAAATATCTAAATTAGATGTATTATAGTTATATGGGGTGTTCTAGTTTCCGAGGAAAGTCAATTGCGAAGATTGGCTAGAATTTGTGGAAGGTCGTGTCTTCGAACTAACGACCCTTTGATGATGTTGATATGTTTGCAAAAAGAAAAAACCAACAAATAAGATAACACAAACAATAACGAACACCGGAATGGAGCGAAGAAGTCTGAAATGGTTGGGTCATCAACTGAGAATGCTTAAAGAGAGATTGGTCGAACGTATTGTATCAGTCTTCCCTTAGTAAGGGAAAAAGAAGTAGATCTCCAGGTGGTGAACTACTGGTTAATAAGTAACATCAACGCTAAGACTTATACGAAAACGAGTTCTGAGCTGTTCCCTTGTGTCCAATGGGAAGTTAATGCTTTTGTTGCTGTTCGCTGGCAGCATCTGATACCGGTTTAAATTATGCTACAAAATGGTGGATAAATAGCCTTCATTTCTAGCTTCTTTGAGAACCGTAGAAATGAATGAGGTGGTGGTAGTTATGAATAGAAAACGAAGATGCATGAGATGAGGACAAAAGAGGAATGAAAAACCATCTAAGGAATATTTCTGCCCAGCAACTGTCTTCACAATCCAATAAAACGACAGAAAAAGTTGGACCAGGCAGACGGAGCCAGAATTAAACTGACGTTCCCTGCAATACTAAGCAGTGATTTAACCACTAAATCCCTGCGATTGAAATAACTATCATTAGCTCAGTAAGAAATGAGTTCAGCCGCCTATTGTGATCAGAAACGTACATCCATGGAACTCTCTCGGTTAATCGTTTTTAAAAATCCCTCATGGTATTTGATTTTCATCCGTTCTACACATTAAAGAGAAACTGTACCGTACCCATGGTTTCTCACATACCATCTCAATTTTGGTTCACTTTTCATTGTCTTTTTTGTTTGAAATATCCGATTTCCTACCGCTATATTATCTTCTGGCCAACAATGTCTTCGATAATCTGTTAATTGTATAACGACCTAGTTTTATATAACGCAGCAGTCATTCGAAACGTTTGAGGAATGTCGCGGACTTTAATCGTAAAATTAATAAGCAAATTGTAAGCAGTGAGTGCAGGTACGTGCCGTAACACTTATAACACAGCCTAGCGAATCGGGTTTTAATGGACCATTGCTGTTATCAAGAAATGTTCTCCAATTTCAACATCCGAAACATTTACTAGCCGATTAAAATTGGCCACGCTATTGTTTTGAATATTAGATTTACCGGCAGCCGATTAGTATTAAAAGACCCAGGCAGTATTAAGTATTCTTTACTCTTTCCGCATTCCTACACCATCGTCTTATCGTACCAAAGTGCGAAACCGTTTCGATGGTTACTTTCATATACTCATATTTCCTGACCGCGACCGTTATTTAACACTCTAAAATAAATTAATTCAACTACTAAGAAGCCCATAAACTCATTGGATTAGAAATCACATCATAGACGGTTTAACTATGTGCATTTTCTTGATTTTATCGGTTCACAAACCATTACATATATGTTAAAGATGCAGCAAAGGCATCATCATCGTAGGGTCATCCACTCTTTCCTGCCCTGAGCTAATCTTCACATTCTCCTAAACTAACACATTCTGCATCTTATGATTAATCATCTAATCTGTATCTACTTCTGCTCCTCTTAACTTCTTTTATGTTTCTAATATGTCTTTAACTAGATCCTCATGCCTGAGGGGATAGTCATTCCGATCCGCACCTATGAACTGTTAAGAGTACCTGGAAATTCATTCCTATGGTCTCGAGCAGGGAACTCCCTAGATCGAAGGCGCTTGAGAATTTCTTTCGTATAAGCCAGAGCCGGGCAAACTTCAACTTCGTAGGAGCCGGTACTTGAAGTTAGTTTGACCGAGCGGCATGGCCTAGAGGTCTAGACCATTTCTTAGTATTCGGGAGGACGCCGGTTCGATTCCGGGTCCGTCTGCCTTTGTCCAAGTTTTTCTGTGGTTTCCTAGGATCACTTAGGCAAATGCTGAGGCAATAATATTCCACAGATAATCTTTCACTCTCTTCTGTTTTCATTTCGTCCGTCTCATCTTTCTCACCCGAACCACCACCCACCCATTCCCACGATTCCTGAAAGGAGGCTGAAGAGGGCCTTCCGCCCTACCTTCCGGCGTAGTCCGTAGGCACTGCCCGCCCATCAGCATTAGTGGCTGGTGGAAATGAAACACCCAAAAGTTTAAAAGTTTTTAGGTTAGTTTGGGGCACTCCATACCCTTCAATGAGAACGAGAAGGTAAGCAGTAATGACCCATATTGCTTTCTCTTTTTCTCCTCCCTTCCAGTCCCATATTAAGCCCCTTTATCCCGAAGTCTCTCTTGCAACTTACATAGTACCTACGAAAAATTACTAATGATCATCCCGCAGCTCAGGGGTAGCATGCCGGACTACGTTCGCAATACTATTGGGTTCGGCTATGGAAGAGGGGACCCATCTACGAAATGGAAGGGATAAGGAAAGGAAAGTATCATCTCACTCGCACTCGCAGGAACAATGAGGAACTCCTTGGCTATACCTGAGAAGCACTCGGGAGTCAAAAGAGCCGAGTATGCCCAGCTCTGGTAGTGAAGTGGCTTACACTTCACTTTGTACCGTCTATTCGTCCTTCCTCCTGACCTTGGACCAACTGAATCGTAGACAAAAGATGGTGTGGTCATAACCGGATCTAGAACAAAGCAAGACAAAAACGAAATCAGGTAGATGTAGAACTACACTGATTACAAACGGTTTGGTATTAGCGAATTCCATGTATCATAATGTTAGACTGAACATTTGGAAGAAGTATCAGAATAATGGTTACAAATAGTGGAAACGATGTCCTTAAAAATTAAGAAAAAAACAACATATACAAGAGCTTGAATAAACATTAAGTGTAGGGAAAGAACAACAAAAAAATAAATTTGACTTAATTTAAACTAAACAAAGGTAATACAAGTACAGAAGGGATGTGTTAATGATGGTGATTCGGGTTTTTATGCAAAATTGTTTGAGAAAACTTGACAGTGAGTACGCACACATTCCTAAACCAAACAGGTCTTTAAATCATGAGGAAATTGTTGCACTATAAACTGAGCGTTTAGTGACTCTAAAATCTGTCTCCCTTTAGCCAATGGCACCTCCAGGTCTCGGTCTGTACAGCCTGTTTACAAATCCAAACCTTTGCTCAATTTCATATGTAAAACGCTAAATTGCAAGAAGTTTAATTTATCGCAGACACGCATCACTTATTTCACCACAACAGGAATGATTAAATTATCACCTAATGAAGCCACTTTTTTTTTATGTTTTCATGGAAGAGGGGAACTCGTCAAAGACACCCAGCCGTCCGTACGACTGGGTAGTGTCGGATTCCCGAGGAAGAAGTCCTCGGACCTACCGACTGAAACCCCTCTACCTCAGGCCGTTTTAGGACCAACTAGGGTCCTCTTCAGCCGAATAATGAAGCCACTGTCTGGTGTAAGTTTACAGTAAATAAAGCATAAAACAATCAATAGTTCTAGCNCACTAAGCGTTAAACATTGCACATGGTATTACGTTTACATCGAACAGATATGGAAACAGTTGAATTTCAATCGGAGTGTATATAGGTTATCTGTAGTAAAACATTTAAAACAAAGATTTTGTAAACAATAGAACATATTCAAATTCATGATACTTCCACATATAAGGCGCATAAAGGAAGTATAATGCTTTGTTTCATTGGAGCATCGTTATCAATGTCCAATTAGGTCCTGCTGATGAAGAAATATTATTGCTATCCACTTTAACAAAAATTTATTAGGAGCAATCGGTTTATACCAGCTGATAAATTTTGAAATATGGCTCATTAGCAGTTAAACACTATTTTTGATTTTGTTTGCCCAATAGGACCCCTAGCAGCATTGTGGAATCGTTCCCTTTTTTGTAAGGTGACACATATGTTAGGTTTGTCTTAAGGCGTATCCCATTTCAATATCGCTACCGAGCGGCAAGGGTCACAGTTTTAGATCACAGCTTAGCATTCCAGAGGACATCGGTCCGATTCTGGGCCTGTCTGCTTTTATCCAAGTTCTTCTATGGTTTTCATGGGTCACTTAGGCAAATGCTGGGACAGTAATATTTCACAAATATTGTTTCACTCTCTTCTGTCTTCATTTCATTCGTTTCAACTTTTTTAATCAATAAGTAATCAATTGCACGCCAGAGAGAGCATTATCAATCTAGATAACCCACTTGACATATGCCCGTCGTCTCTATCTATCATCCTCTAGGCCCATAGCAAACAAAATGAGCCACCACAATCCTCTATTCCATTGATTACCACCCGCCACTGCACAACGGCTTCTATATACATCAGTAAGTTAACCTATCTCTATGGTAGGATTGTTTGTCGCCCGATTCGA
>NW_020439381.1:12840-13415 GCF_000699045.2 Agrilus planipennis | reverse complement strand
AATTTCTTTGACATTTTAGTTTATTTAATTATTTTGTACATTGTGGAATAAATATGAATCTAATTTTGTGTTTGCTTTATCAAAATTTGCATTTAAAAGAACAAATGATGCAGATTTCTTTGTATATTTTACTAGCGCGAGTTTTTTATCGTTGATGAAAAAGATAGATTTACTTTCTTGTCCAGACATGTTACACTACAGTTGACTGCATGTGGAAACCAGACACGACTGCAACTTTGAATTTTAGGCTTGATTACACAAATACAGTACGTATATAGGTTTATAGGTACATCGGTAGTTTGACTTATTGTTATTTACAATTTTTTGAAAAAAAAAAAATTTAAGAAAAATTAACTCTTAACTTATAAGATACAAATAAGTAGCGGTCCCACCAATGAGCCTTCTGATAAAGCAGCTACAAAAAGATGCGGGAGTTAATGATGCGATTTAATTAGTTGTGTGTATTACATTATTAGTACCTACATTTAATTACCACTTACATTGCGAATGAACACAAAAAAAATATTTTTTTTATCTAAATCTTAATAATATATACTACTAAACAAAAAACAAAC
>NW_020439381.1:0-4895 GCF_000699045.2 Agrilus planipennis | reverse complement strand
GGTATCCATATATATAAATAATAAAATTTACAAATTTGAGTCTCGTATAATTTGGAAATTCAAATTTTAAACAAATAATTGGTTATTTTTATATGAAAAATTTGGACACTCACATTTGATACCCTTTCAGAGGGGGTATGAAAAACCACGTCAGTCACCCTTTGCCACACGACAGGTGAAATATGTTTCGGTAATGCTATGACTTGCTGGTCGTGTTTTTTGGTTATAAAACCGGTCGTCCGCCACAATAAAGATCAGAACACAATTTAGGCCACGGGGTGTATGACATAAATGAGCAATATTTATTATGTAGGTATTAAATTTCTTTTGGAATGATAGCTCAAGACTCCTGTTTGAAGTTGTAGTAACTCCTGATGAGCATATTTGATGGAAACACCTAGCAACATAGTCTACAACCGTTGCTTCGTATTTGGGAGGTAATCGATTCAATTTTGGGTCTGTTTGCCCTGGTACAAGGTTTTCTGCGGTTTCCTTATCACTGTAGTATTAAACTAAATCGTATACAAATAATCTTATCTTACAATATATATAAATTACGTGTCACGTTGTTTGTCCGCGATGGACTCCTAAACTACTTCACCAATTTTAATCAAATTTGTACACCGTGTGCAGTTTGATCCAACTTGAAAGATAGGATAGCGTACATCTCACTTTATGATCGCAATGTGTCAAACTATGTCAAACTTCCAAACGTTTCATATAACCTACAATTTTAATAGCATAACCACCACATGTTGCTAAGGCTAAAGTATAGGTTAAATTTATTTTGTAGTAAACGAAATACAGTGAATTTTACTCTTTCAATTTTTGGTGTTAGCATAGCCGGCTACGTGTTACTTAGACTGAAGTATAAATTAAATTCATATTATAGTGAATATAATACAGTGAAATTATTCCTGCTTTTTAATAATGCCCATGTCTTATGTTCTCCTACCGTTCCCCTTAAATAGTTTACAACAATGTAATATATAAAACAGAGCCGGGCAAACATTAACTTCGTAGGAGCCGCTACCTGCGGTTAGTTTGGGTTACTCTATACTCTTCAATGAGTACAAGAGAGTAAGCAGTAATGACCCATATTACTTTCTCTTTTTCTTCTTCCTTGCACTCCTATATCAAGCCCCTTCATCCCGTAGACGAGCGAAGCCTCTCTCGCACCTTAAATAATACCTACGAAAATTTTCTAATGATCGTCCCGCAGCTCAGGGCTAACAAGCCGGACTACTTTCGCAATACTATTGGGTTCGGCTATGGAAGAGGGGACTCATCTACAAAACGGAAGGGATAAGAAAAGGAAAGAATCATCTCACTCGCACTCGCAGGAGCAATGAGGAGCTCCTTGGCTATACCTGAGGAGCACTCGGGAGTCAAAAGAGCCGAGTTTGCCCGACTCTGTTCAAAGGGTCACACCATGTAAGTAAGTGACGTTAGAGATTGCTGGGCTGTTTCGTGTAAGACATCCACTAGCTGCATAAAATGTATAAAACAAAAGCAAGAAGCGTCTTGTAGATACATACGTGTACCTTTCTCTTGCGTTTCCATTTGATTTACAACGACCTCGTTCATCTTAATAAATAAGAACATTTAGAAGCTGATTTCTCGTATATTTTATGCACTTGCCGTGACATAAACAAGCGAATAAGTTACAAAAACAACATTGTAAAATGTCGGTTATTAGTAAACGACATCTAAACTACGAAGACGTTTTACTGCTCCGGCAATCAAACTGAAAGTTATTAATATACGTACTAATATTTACTTTTACAACTGCGTCGTGGTCAATAATTACCAGCATTAAACGTATGCGAGTGTAAGTACATGTTACATTACAAAATTGCAGAGGCCTCTGTATTTACGACTGCGGCGTCACAGCTCGGAGCCGTCCTGGATGACGACGGGGGCAGAAATGCGTGTGTGCGCTCTCGGAGGGATGAGACGAACGGGCAGGGTTAAATGTTGCATACCATCGTCGTGTTTTCTAATTAGTAGTAGAAGTACGACGGCGATATTTTTGCCGCACCGTCAGATTACGATATTATGACGTAAAGGAATGTTGATTAACTGAAACGTACAACATGCCGAAGAGCGAGGAGGAAATTGGAAAAGGATGGCATGTAACGCAGCGAAACGTCCGGCTAAATGACATTATCGCATTACCGAGACGGCGAAGCCATGCACGTTTTCAAGTTGCAGGATCAAAACGTTTATACCGATGACGAACTAAATAATATTAAGGGAAGTGAGAGCTCACACAACAGTTACACGATGAACTAANCTACCTGCTGCAATACAACAAAGTTGCAATAATGTGTTTGCAACGTTCTCTTAAATCGGCTTTGCACGTGCAAGTCATTGATATGGTATTGCTTAAATCACCCAGAATCACCTCACCAATTATATAACGTGAATCACTTTTTAAATTTTATGTTTGTAAAAAGTAGGCAGTAAACTTGACGGAATTTGAAGCCTAGCTTCCGGATTTGTTATTTCCGAATTTTATAATGTGATTGGCATTAAAACACACGCTCACTTTCCGAGGCTTTGTGTCAATCGCATATTGTGTCAATACTTATCATTTTATCGTAATTTAAAAACTTGGAAATTGCACGGCACACTATAGGAACTATGATAAATTTTCCCTAATCGGCGCCATGTTTTTAGGCTCCTGCCATTTGACGGATCCCAATATATCGTTAAACTTTAAAAATCTGTAGATGTTCTCTTTTTAACAATGACAGTAACAAAAATGTTACTGGGAATACTTACGTGGTACATACATTGATAGCTTAGTTAATTGTTATTTTTTACAATTTTTTCGACATTTTAGTTTATTTAATTATTTTGTACACTATGGAATGAATATGAATCTAATTTTGTGTTTGCTTTATCAAAATTTGCATTTAAAAGAACAAATGATAGAGACGTCTTTATATTTTGCGAGCATAATTCTTTTATCGTTGATGGAAGAATATTTACTTTTCAAACACGTTATAGTGCAATTGACTGCATTCGGAAACCAGATACAATCATAACTTTAGATTTACCTCCACAATTACAGTATTATAGGTTCATAGGTGTGTCGGTAGTTTGACTAATTGATATTTAAAATTTCTAGAAAGTGTACTTTATCATACAATTTAAAAAAAAAATTAACCCTTAACTTGTATATTATCACATAATTTAAAAAAATTAACTCTTAACTTATACATATATATATACTACACACAGTGAGATAATGACACGATTTATTGCATGCAGTAAATCATAACGACACAAAAGTACATATATCTAAAATAAACGTATTTAAAGCGAACGCATTCACACTGATGCGATCCGATATTAAAATCCTTACAGTAAAAAAATGTCGCAAATACATTCTGATTTATATTAACAAATTGTGCAATAAAAATATTGCACGACACGTATATTCAATGCAGCCAAATGTATGCTTTCAGACATATCGTGTGTTGCGCCAACTTATCGTTGTCCATGGCTGCCGATACTCATTTCCGCCGCACGTGCATGATGTGCTCGTAGTGCTAATCGCGACTTGCAGCTATTAACATTTCTTTCTCAAAGAAAAAAGCATTTAATTACGAAATAGTCGAATTAATAGAATTATTGTTTTTTCGCTCCATTAGATACATACAACTAAACCAATCAACATTGCGAGGATAGTTATATCCGCATTCCAACTTGGAACGTTGTCGAAACAATACTTAGTCGCATAAAGTGAATGCGGCATTGCGAATCGTAAGTCCTTTTTTTCAAATGAAACACACTGTATGTATCTCCATAGCCTTGCGTACAATTTCATTCTCTTTCTATTGGTACTATGGTTCTCTAATCGTTCGATATGCCGCCCCCCTTTAGCTGTAAGCAATTGGTTACCCTCCCGGTAAACTCATGTCTAACAGCTAGAGCCATTACTTTTGACGTCGCATCGAACGGTGTTATTCCAATTAGAAAAAAAAATATTTGCCTTTCAAAATTGTCAAAGGTACGTTTCGATATTTCCGGTTCTGAATGACGTACACATTTTTCCCTTTTATGGTTTATTATTTTATAACAGCTGAAATGGTCTTTTTTTTGAAGTGAAACTTCTTTACCCACGGTAGGGTAAGTTCGTTTTATGCGAGTTGCTATGTAACGAAATCATGCAACGGATGTCCCCCCCCTCTACTCGGCCACGTAGTCGAGTTCGTAGTGGGGATCGCTTGAGCCGTGAGCGCGCAACGTTCGTTACAGGCAACTCCGGCATGTATAGTGTAAAATTTAAATTCGTAGTGTACAAATAATATCATTAAAGCAATTCCTTAACCCCTATCCCATTATGTTTGTGTGTTTGAAGGAGGAAGAAGTTTTACTTCAGTAGCGCGCTGTATAATTACACGTTATATTTTAATATTCCTTGTTTTAATAGTTGAATATCTCAAACTACCAGTCCACCGAAAATAAAACAAAGGAGCCAAAAAAGTAAAAACATACAGGGCGATAAATTTAAAATAACGCAGTTAGATAACGTCTAAAAGAAGAGGAACGCCCTGTATGACTGAAAATATTTATATAGACCATATGACTCCAGACCACTTTTATAAAAACATTTTTTTTTAACATGTATAATACAGTTACTAACGAAACCGCCATAGGTGGAACACCCCGTATAGGTAAAACGAAAATTCTTCACAACCAAAGAAAATGCAAAGCAAAGGTAATTATTTGCATGGTACAATAGTAATCGTAAGTTTAATAAATAATTTTCATTTTCTTTAATCATATATTTATACTATTTTTATTTTTTATTTTATCATAATTGTTTACATTATCAGTAATAATGAATGTTTAAAATATATTCTCTACACAACTTTATAGAG
>NW_020439380.1:11271-13023 GCF_000699045.2 Agrilus planipennis | reverse complement strand
TATAAAGGGAGAATTAATCAACCCTTTGGGTTTTAATATGGCGGAGTTTGCTATTGATCCTTTGTATTCAAAAATACTATTTAGTTCAGGTACAAGAATGTAAATATTGTTTAAGTACATCACTAATTGTTGAGTGCAGACTTTGTTATTATTAGTAACTTCTTCCGGGTTACGCTGTGGTCGGTTGGCTTTAGTTGACGTTTCGCTGTTCATGCTGTTAGCTTCTTCAGAAGGATGAGTAACGTCAAGTAACCGACCACAGAAGTTCCTTTATTAATAATTTTTTACTTCAGGTGATTTCGGTTGCTCAGAGGAAATACTAACAATAATTTCAATGCTGCAAGTTGAATCAGTTTTTACAAAACCGTCTACTGGAAATATGATTGCAAAGTCAAGGATACAAAGAAGAAATTTTGAGGTTGCCGAAGGGGATTTAATAACATACTTGAATATATATTCAGCGTTTGTTAAAAGTGAAATGGATAAAGGATTTTGCCACAAAAATTTTATCAATTACAAAGCAATGAAAAGAGTGGCAGATGTAAGAAGTAATCTCCAAAAAATGGCCCTTAACTACAACATACCACTTATTTCGTGTCAAGGTAACTATTTGTAAATAAATAAACAGTAACATAGCTCTATATTATCGATTATTTCGTAGTTAATTAAAGGTGCTTTATATTGTTAAAACATTGTCTTTAGGTAATACAGAGGCTATATGTAAATGTCTAGTAACTGGGTTATTTCCTAATGCAGCCTATTTACATTACTCTGGCGTTTATAAGACAGTTCGAGGAAACATTGAACTTTATATTCACCCTGATAGTGTTTTATACACTATAGAACAACCCCAATGGTATGTTATTGTCTTATTTTTTACAGAACTTAATTTGGAATGAGGAAAAAACTCAAGCAAATTGAAGAATAAAAACTTTTAATTTATTTACGTAATCATGCTAACGTTTCGCTTTACAGTGATAAATCTTCATTAGGGTAGATTATGAAAGTCACGCACACAGTCTATCTCGATGGACCTTTAATACTGTAAAGGGAAATGTTGACATTATTATATAAAGAAATA
The DNA here is from genome assembly GCF_000699045.2 of Agrilus planipennis. Classification (NCBI taxonomy): domain Eukaryota; kingdom Metazoa; phylum Arthropoda; class Insecta; order Coleoptera; family Buprestidae; genus Agrilus; species Agrilus planipennis. The sequence continues at coordinate 11,942 of NW_020439380.1, read as the reverse complement.
GTTTTTATCCCTTTAGTTTTCTTGAGGAAGAATTGCGAGGTATACTCAATATGGAATAATTTTCTTTTAGGTTACTCTTTTGTGAAGTGGTACAAACAACAAAACTCTTTATGAGGGACTTGACTGTTATAAATAGTGACTGGTTATTAGAGTTGGTTCCACATTTTTATCATAAAACAACTTGTTATAATTACTGACTGTTATTGTATTAGAAAAATTGAATTATTTCAATAAATATTTGTCTAAGTAATTATTACCTTATCTAATTAAAAGAATCAGAAGGCATACAGCTCCTTCAAAAGATCTAGCGACAAAATTCAAAATTGAATGACTACCTTAAACGTTTTAGTTTCAGGTTTCATTGTAATATTTAGTGCAACTTGTTAATGTTTTAGATGAACCAGAACCAACCCCTTCATCCTTTTATATACACATGCACCTGCCCTATAATATCCTATATCTTAATTGAAAGAAAATAAATCCTACCTTTACTGCAATGTTATTGTGCTGCATATGACGAATTTCCCCAGTGGGTGCTCCTAAGACTTCCTCTCTCCTTTTTCTTTGGAATCAGGCACAGTCACATACCGTAAATGCCTATTTAAGAAGGCATCGACACTAGACTACATCGCAGTAAAAAAAACCTTTGCACATTTAAAACTATTGTTACT
>NW_020439380.1:0-10572 GCF_000699045.2 Agrilus planipennis | reverse complement strand
ATGTAACAAAATTTTTTAATAACTCTTTTTTTAAGTTTTATTATATTCTGAACTTTGACTACCATTTAACATCAAATAGTGAAGTGTTATAATCCTAATGTTTAAATTATTGATATTCTTAAATAATAAATATTGAAATGTTTTTGCTGCAAAATTGCTGAAAATTGGTTGCTGTACTTAATCAAAAATAATTTAGTTCGATGATGAGTAAGTTATTAAATAAAAGCCAGAAACGTTTTCAAAGGTTATTTATTAAATTTTTCACACATTATTTATTATTACAAAATAACGGCATCTACGCATATTTCAACAAAAGCATATCAGCATCAATCAGCAGTGTAAGTAAATAATTATCGGTTTCATTGGAGGTAGTTCAAATTACGGTAATGTATGTGCAAAATTTGTTATTAATTAATTTATCAACTAAATTAATCGAAAAGAAAGAAAAACAATTTAGATAAGTTTCTAAATCGTTTATTAATAAACGGTGAATGATTGTTGTGTTGCTTATTTTAATTAATATCAAGTTTCATAGAGGTTAGGTAAATATGAATAGTATTGGGACGGCCTGTAACGATTTAAAAAAAGAATATGATACATGTTTTAATACATGGTTTGCTGAGCACTTTCTCAAGGGAAATTCTGACGATTCAATGTGTGCTCCCATGTTAAAAATATATAAGGAATGTGTGAAGGTAAGGTAGTAATAGTACTAGATAGTGAGAGTAATTTTTTTTTGTCTAGAAAGCAATGAAAGAACGTCAAATTGATGTTAAAGAGGTCGAAAAGGACATCTTAGGGACCGAAAACGAGCGCAAAATACCTGAGCAACAAGGAAGATGACACTGGGTTTTTGGAATTTGCAACTTTATGTGCACCAACAATTGGACTGATAAAAATCCTCAATGTATAACTAATAATAAGTGGAGAAGTATTAGTGATCAAATTTCTGATGATCCAATTACAGATATATAATGATTATTGATGTTGTTACCAAATAGTGAAGCATTTATTTAATGTTACATAGGCACAGTGTGATGCAACATGTTTTAACGTTTAATTCTTTCCATATTCACATCAGTCAAGGACACATTTAGAATAGGGAAAAATAAATTTTTAGCATAAGTAACTGTAGTTTCTTTAAAAAATTTGTTTTAAGCAAGAGCTTGATCAAAAGTAGAAATATATTACAGTTAACTAACTTCTTTCAATTTCATTTTCCTACTTTAATTATTTAAACAAGAAAAGTCCTACTGTTACAAAAATAACTCAATAACTAAACCAACTTTTGTATTTATTCAGTGAACATATCTAACTTAAATAGTAAAGTACAAATTCATTCTTACATAACTTAAATAAACTTAATTAAATTGCTATTTTATTTTCCTGATACAAACCGCGAAAGTCCTTCCAATAATCCAATATAAGCTGAATGTTCATATGCTGTACTGTAGTCAGAAAGTTTTTCAACAAAATCATTTGATATCCCCTTTTCTTCTAAATAATTCAGTAGCAAATCGTACAAATACTGAAAAGGATAAAAAGAGATTAATATCTAATGCACACATCTAAAACCTTTGTAACATACAGAATCAACAATTTCTCCTGATACAGCATACACATGTTCATTCCACTCTCCATCATAAATACTAATTTCATCAATTTGGAAAATATCATCTAAAAATTGAAATTAATTTTAATTAAGCGATAAGACAGGGCAATGTTTTAATTTACTGTAGGTTTCATCTTGCTGCCCTTGTTCTACAAAAGAACAAACAAGACTGACTGTAGTATTATCTCTAACAAGATCTACTTTAAATGATGGTTTAGATTTTAATTCTCCAATGTCTGGTTTATCCATATTAGGATGAATTTCAGGTTCGGATCCAGTGTCCACTGTATGATTCACATTAAACTGTATTTTAATCCTGAAAAGGCTTTATTAATTAAATCATAATCTATGATAAAACATTCAAACTCACGTTTCATTGCCTGTTACTTTTGTTAAGGTAACTTCAGCGCCATTTAATTGTGCTTTAAAACCATCTAATTCTGTTGGGATTGTTTTGGCCTTTTGAGCCTTTCGTTCAGTCAATATTTCTTCTGTGAGGAACTCAACTAAATCTCGTTCACCTATAATAAGTAATTTTAGTACTTATGGGTAGAATATTCCGGCAAATGACCACTGTGTTACGAGCATGTTGTAACATACAAACCTAATCAGAAGTAGATCATGGTTTTGTGAAGACTTACCTTTAGTGTGTGCACAACGAGCAGGTCTTTGCTGGTACTTGTTTTTTTCGACAATATTATTTAATTTTACATTTGCGTTATTACTTAAATACCACAGGTTACGCACGGCGGTGTGTTGCTTATTTCCGTGATTTAATGTAGCACTGCTTTTGAAAATATTTGTCAGGCATCTTAAATTGCTTCTGGACATAATTTTTAAGATGTTACTCATTTTTTATGTAATATTTTACGTTTTTTTACAAAAAAATCACAATATTAGGTTAAAATTAGTGAACGTGCAAGGTCGCGCTAATACTTTATTGCCAACCGCAAAAAAATAGTAGATTTCTGTAGGGAAAAGTGTGCAGGTTCACCAAACTAATGAAATTTATTTTTAAATATTTATNGTACATTACTAATTGTTGAGTGCAGACTTTGTTATTATTAGTAACTTCTTCCGGGTTACGCTCTGGTCGGTTGGCTTTAGTTGACGTTTCGCTGTTCATGCTGTTAGCTTCTTCAGAAGGATGAGTAACGTCAAGTAAAGCCAACCGACCACAGAAGTTCCTTTATTAATAATTTTTTACTTCAGGTGATTTCGGTTGCTCAGAGGAAATACTAACAATAATTTCAATGCTGCAAGTTGAATCAGTTTTTACAAAACCGTCTACTGGAAATATGATTGCAAAGTCAAGGATACAAAGAAGAAATTTTGAGGTTGCCGAAGGGGATTTAATAACATACTTGAATATATATTCAGCGTTTGTTAAAAGTGAAATGGATAAAGGATTTTGCCACAAAAACTTTATCAATTTCAAAGCAATGAAAAGAGTGGCAGATGTAAGAAGTAATCTCCAAAAAATGGCCCTTAACTACAACATACCACTTATTTCGTGTCAAGGTAACTATTTGTAAATAAATAAACAGTAACATCGCTCTATATTATCGATTATTTCGTAGTTAATTAAAGGTGCTTTATATTGTTAAAACATTGTCTTTAGGTAATACAGAGGCTATATGTAAATGTCTAGTAACTGGGTTATTTCCTAATGCAGCCTATTTACATTACTCTGGCGTTTATAAGACAGTTCGAGGAAACATTGAACTTTATATTCACCCTGATAGTGTTTTATACACTATAGAACAACCCCAATGGTATGTTATTGTCTTATTTTTTACAGAACTTAATTTGGAATGAGGAAAAAACTCAAGCAAATTGAAGAATAAAAACTTTTAATTTATTTACGTAATCATGCTAACGTTTCGCTTTACAGTGTTAAATCTTCATTAGGGTAGATTATGAAAGTCACGCACACAGTCTATCTCGATGGACCTTTAATACTGTAAAGGGAAATGTTGACATTATTATATAAAGAAATAGTTTTTATCCCTTTAGTTTTCTTGAGGAAGAATTGCGAGGTATACTCAATATGGAATAATTTTCTTTTAGGTTACTCTTTTGTGAAGTGGTACAAACAACAAAACTCTTTATGAGGGACTTGACTGTTATAAATAGTGACTGGTTATTAGAGTTGGTTCCACATTTTTATCATAAAACAACTTGTTATAATTACTGACTGTTATTGTATTAGAAAAATTGAATTATTTCAATAAATATTTGTCTAAGTAATTATTACCTTATCTAATTAAAAGAATCAGAAGGCATACAGCTCCTTCAAAAGATCTAGCGACAAAATTCAAAATTGAATGACTACCTTAAACGTTTTAGTTTCAGGTTTCATTGTAATATTTAGTGCAACTTGTTAATGTTTTAGATGAACCAGAACCAACCCCTTCATCCTTTTATATACACATGCACCTGCCCTATAATATCCTATACCTTAATTGAAAGAAAATAAATCCTACCTTTACTGCAATGTTATTGTGCTGCATATGACGAATTTCCCCAGTGGGTGCTCCTAAGACTTCCTCTCTCCTTTTTCTTTGGAATCAGGCACAGTCACATACCGTAAATGCCTATTTAAGAAGGCATCGACACTAGACTACATCGCAGTAAAAAAAACCTTTGCACATTTAAAACTATTGTTACTGATTTGGTTACAGTAAAATATCTTGGATATCTAAGAAATTGATTAAATAATTTGGAATAATAGTTTTTTTACGACGATTTCCCGCGACATCCGCCATTTTAACTAATTTTCATTGTTGTAAAGTTCATATGATCACCACAACTCAGAGCCTACTTTAATCATATTTTTATTAAAAAATGAATTAGTTGCATAAAATGTAATATTAATATTCACTTAATGAAACTAAGTTTCACATAAGCTATGATTACGGGCCAATTACTTAGGACATTTTTTGGCCATCTTATAAAAACCGGCAGTAAGAAATAGGAAGTTTTTTACAAATAACAGAAAAAAAGTATTTCTTCATAATAATCATTGTTTGCTACGATTAATGCTTTAATGTGAAGATAATATATTGCAAAACACATACCAAAACGTTTAAAGGATCCAAATGAACTTTAAAAACCAATTTAAATTAGTTAAAAAGCGAATTATGAAAAACACACAGTATACGTCAAAACTTCGACTCCGTATCACTGAGCATGCGCGATGCTCTTTTTGATTATTTCTAGCATGGCGGTATTTTTAAGATAACGCGCTTGTTTAATAGTTTTAAAATGATTAAATCAAATTAAATGCATAATTAATAAAATATTTATTGTGTATTAACTTCTCGCAGTATAAATGAAAAACATTTACTTCTTACTTTCTAATCTTTGCTTTTTTCTCTCCAAATATTCTTCAACATTATTATATTTTCTTTTATATAAAGAATAAATAACATTATCGTTACATTTAACACAAAAATCTTCAGTTTTTTTAATTTCTTCAAATAGTACATCTAATAATTTACAAATATTAACATCTAAACCGGTTGGAGACACAGTACAGAAGTAAAAACTGCTTTCAGTTAGAATATAAAAATTTCTTTGTAAACTAAATGCAAGAATGGTTTCCTTTAAGTCGATATTCGAAAGAAATTTGCTTGAAATGCTCTTATCACTGTTTATCTCCGCAAAATGCACTTGAATACTGTTACAGTGAAGTAAATTAATTGCAACATACACAACGTTACCATTAGACATAACTTCCATTTGAGTTATTGGCAAAGTATAAATTTCAAGGTGTTCAGAGTCTACATCTGCATACATTTTTTCGAGGGCAGCTTTACTTTCTACTTCATCAGCAAATTCCATCGTATCTATGCAATGCAATTCATTTCCAGTGATAATGTCCCAAAATCGAATTGTACCATCTCCCGATGCAGAAATCACAATAGTGCCAACAATTTTAATATTTTTAACAAATTCAACATGACCTAAACAATAACTGAGAATATTATACGAGTTTGGGTAGTAGCTTACACGAATTTTTTCATCTCGGTCGCATGTAACTATGTACTTCCCACAGTCACTTATAGCAACATCTAGAAGTATACTCAAGTGCCCCAAAATTAACTCTGGCTCGTCATTCTTCTCGTTGAATTTGTATAAATTAACGTCTCCACTTCTGTCAGCAACTATCACTTCGTTTATATGTGAAAAGCAGACTTTACTTACAAGACGATCGGTTACACAATTTCGTAAGACGCTTAATTTTTTATCGTAAAGTAAAAGCTGTTTATTACTAGTACAAACAGCTATCAATTCACCGTCTTTGGAAAAGGCCACGGATATAATATCTCTCTGCTCCTTCACGAGTATTTCTTTTCGAGTTTTATTTATATTTGGGGGCAAAACAGGGTCTGGAATCTTGGTAGTTTGTAACTGTTGTAATTCGATATTAAATAGGTACAAATTATTTTTAATGCCGATTGCAATCGTGTTTTCATGATGAATTAGGATCATTTTGTTTGAATTTAAAAAAAGTGGGTAAAAATACCTAAAATAATAACGTTAAATTAACCTCACTTTTCATTTACACTGTCTGTTGACATCGACATAACCTTACTTTAAAGTGGTGGAACGTTAAAATGTCGGCAACATATTGCATTTAAATAGAAGAAAAAAAGAAAAAATGTTATCAAAATGCCAAAAAAGTTAAGAAGTGCTTTTATAATTTAATAAGACAAGCGTTAATGTTAGCCGGAATCCTGTAAAACCTAAATTCACCGAGAAAGGATATGGATAGAGTTCTCAGAGAATGGGCCCCTTTAACAGATTTGTTTGCTAAACTTCCCAGTAAAATTCAAAATGGACTATTTACAACAGATTTGAAGTTAACATGTCTAGATGTTTTGCCAGAGTTTTTAGCTATAGGTACAAATTTTGGCCTTGTGTATTGGTATGATAGAAAGAAGAAGACCCTACAGAAGTTAAGATGTGAAGTAAGGTCCTTTTCATTTATAATTACACAGAAATTTATATTGAATTGTTTTCTTTAGAATGGTCATGCAGCAACGACGTTTGTCAAAGTTGTATCTACAGTAGATTACATGGTAGCATGTGGAAATAAGGATGGAAGCATAAGTATTTTTCAAGTACCGAAAACTCCTGCAGAATCCCTTCCAGAAAGTTTAAAACCAAAAAACAAACAAATAGAGAGGTACACAGTATCTGATTTGCATAAATCGTCTATATCTGCGTTAGAGTGGTCAAAAAATGGAATGAAATTGTTTTCTGGCGATAAATCTGGGAAGATTGTATTAACAGAGATAGACTTTTACATGGTAAGTGTAAGTAATGCTTTTTATATTATACAATTGTGAAAGCTATTTTTGTTGTAGCACATATGCAAATCATTAGAAATTTTAAATGAGTCTTATGAGGTAGTTCAGTTGAATTTTTATCAACAAATGCTTCTTGTGTCAACTACTTATAGGAGTATAATTTGCAAAAAAGCTGATAAATGGAAGGTATCACAAGTGGGAAAGAAAGATAGAAAAATGTAAGCTTCCTTTTTTAATTTTAAATAATTTATTCCATCAGCCATGTTACTACCATAACAAATTTCTTTTTAAAGCTTTGTATAGCATAAACAATTTAATTATTAATTTTTTTCTGTGAGTAAGAAATGCATGTTTCAACCTGATAGATGTAAATTAATGGAATAAATTATAGTTTAGGTAACTTTGGGGGCATAATTCACTCAAATACACATTGTCCAAATGATGCAGTGATTTACTGCACACGCCCAGGCCTTAGAATATGGGAAGGAGATCTCAATGGAAATGTTTTAAAAACATTAATTTTTAAGGTACTTTTTTAATTAGAGGGAATGGCAGAAATGTATTAGTCAACAAAATTTATTTCAGGATATCCTTGTACAACCCATACCAGAAATAGAAATAATTAATCCTATTCCTGAAAATATAAAAAGAAATAAACCACAAAAGGAAAAATCCTTTGGATTAGTTTTACCATTTAATGAAGAGTCCTTGGTTATTTATAATAATGACTGTTTGNGTGGTCGAAATATATACAATAACCTATGAATAACGTTCCACATACTCCTGCTGCGATTGTTAGAACCGTCTTGGAAACCATTGTAAATTAATTTAATATATAAATTTTCTAATGTCTAATAAGATCACTGGCGTCCATCACGTTTCTCACGAGAAAGATAAATTTCTTTCAGGATATCCTTGTACAACCCATACCAGAAATAGAAATAATTAATCCTATTCCTGAAAATATAAAAAGAAATAAACCACAAAAGGAAAAATCCTTTGGATTAGTTTTACCATTTAATGAAGAGTCCTTGGTTATTTATAATAATGACTGTTTGTTTGTTTTGAATCCAAAAACATTAACTGTAGAGTCAGTTTTAAGTAGTTTACGAAAGTAAGTTATTTAAAACAATTATCTGCATTACTTAATGATGTTATTGTATTTCTTAAAAGCATAATAAGCGTTGGGGTAACCAGGAATGAAATATTCGTTTTGGAAGGCGAACGAAGTCTCATACGACTGTCATTTCTTCCAGAATCAATTGAAAGTAACTAATAATATATTGTTAAAAAAAAAATTTTTATTATAAAGACTTTGTAGACATTCCGCAACATCCAGCGGGGATTCCCACAGCAAACAACGCCTTTTTGCCACTCTCAAGTTCATTAAAAGAATTAACAGCTAAATTTCAAACAGTGAATATTCCACCCCTTTTGGAGACAGTGGTAACTAATGGCTTTAAGGATTACCAAGTGGACTGTATAACCAATGCAGAAGAAGCCAAAGAATCTCCAAAAAAACAACAACAGGAAAATTGTGATCATTTAACCGAAAAAATCAACGAAACGTACAAGAAATTAGAGAGATTGGAGAAGGCTGTTAAAGATGTGCATGAAAACGATAATATTCTCTACAAACACAAGAGACATAAAGGGAAAGATCCAGAGCCAAAGAATCATTCTGATGAAGTGTCTCTCATTAATATTCCAACAGTGATGAGTGTAAGCACTGTGGGAATCTTGCCAGATTTAAGAAGTTGTGAGGCCATTAAATCTGATATAGAAGAAAAGGAAAAACTTCTTGCAGATATTTTGTGTTTAAACACTATTAAAATAAACGAAGAGGCCCTCAAAAAATGTATGTCAAACTCTGATGAAGTCGGAAACAAAGCAAAATCAATTGGTACCAGTTTCAATGACGATGATCTAGGTGCATGTCAAAAAGACTTTCATAGTGGTAATAAAAGCGAAAACGTTGACAAAAAAAAGAATCAAAATGACGATAGTTTATCTAAGTCTATTGTATCCTATTTAAATAAAATCAATTCTTCTCCTCCTTTAAAAAGAACACCAATGCATAAAGATATGGAGGAGAATTTTACCTCAAAAGAAAGTACTGGCAGTGAAGAAGCTAGTAACAAGTCAATAAATAATGTACCAGGTGAATTTTTATTTTGATTTATAGTAGACAAGTATTAATTTAAAATTTGATTTTTTTATTTAGATCTTATAAACATTCCATTTGATTGGAAGCTGAATAGAATACAAGTAAAAGATGAAGAAGAGCTTTTATCTGACACATCCTTAGCAGATTGGGAATTGTTATAATCAAATGCTGTGATTTTAGTTTCTATAATTTGATTGATATGTAATTGATTTATTGTGCTGTACGAATTACTTTAAACATTATGTGTATAGTACTGGTGATTTTACACTATTTTTATTTCTATTTTGTTATTCCTAAACGAGATTTTTCAAATCTAATTAATTATATCCATATATTTTTTTAAAATAGATATGTTCCTTATTCTATTGAAATATACATATATTATTTTAAAGTTTTTGAGTTTCATTATGTTTTTTGTCAAGTATTTCAGGAAGGAATAGAAAGAAAAGAATTTGAGAAATTAACTACTTTTTTTAAAACACAATTCTTGAACATTTTTATTCAAACAGTACTGTCTCGAAAATATTTGTTTTATTAACAAACGAGGCACTCAAAAAAAAAATGCTTCAAATAAATAGAAATAAGAATACACAACAGCATTATTAATGAAATATGTATATATATGTGATCCATACCTAGAGGGATGATGTTCTAAATCTGCAGACTAATATAATAATAATTGTTACTCTACATCCTCTTCATGCATTTTATCTTGCTTCAAAACTTTTGGAGCAACGGCAGGTAAACGTTGTACTAAAGCATGAAACACTTCTGGAGGAAGGGTCTGTTGCAAAACTTGAAGCAACTCATTGGGCTGACCACAAACTGCCACTGCATTGGCAAGATGATCGATACCACCATCGACATCTCCACTAGCTAGCAGTTCTTCTCCTAATTGTACTTCTTGCAAAAAGAACCTTTGCACTGCCTCATGATCTTTCATGTTAGGGAAAGTAGTTGCAGTACGTCTAGCATTAGCTGCCTCTTTATTTGCTCGCCTTCCTAACGAAAGAAAACAGGGTACGAGTAAAGACTATGTAATTTTTATTGGAGTTAACCTAACTTACGCTCACGTAACTTCTTTTTGAAATCGGGATCCATGTGTCTTTTGTGGTCGAAATATATACAATAACCTATGAATAACGTTCCACATACTCCTGCTGCGATTGTTAGAACCGTCTTGGAAACCATTGTAAATTAATTTAATATATAAATTTTCTAATGTCTAATAAGATCACTGGCGTCCATCACGTTTCTCACGAGAAAGATACACGCTTATCTTACTTTTGACCTACAGTTTACTTGTACTAGTCAAAATTATATTTTGTAATTTTGAATATATTTTGATTTATTGAAGTTTTCACTGATTAAGTTTTGATAGGAACATTTAACAAAAAAAGTTAAAAATATGGCCCACTACGAATGGGTGCTCGTCCTTCTCAACCAAAATTATGGTCATATTATGGTTTTTAAGC
>NW_020439379.1:0-13054 GCF_000699045.2 Agrilus planipennis | reverse complement strand
CCCGAGTGTAATGCATGTATATTACATACATTTACATATACCAAAATATCGTTTAATTAGGCTACGATAAGAAAAAGTACAATAAAAAGCGAACAATGTAAAGAATGCAAGGGTATTAAAAAAAAGAATATTGATTTAAAGAAAATAGGTATCCTTGAAGTTTCATTTATTTACAAATTATTTAGTTGATACATGCTTACTATGATTTTCTCAGTTCATATATTTGTATATAAGCTTCTGTCAAAGTTATCATTTGAGGTAGGATATCAGTTACGTGTAAATCTTGCATCTCATACCATTTTCCGGTAGATTTTTGCAAGATATGAACTCTATAGGTCCCTTTACCAGGTTCACCATCATGGACAATATTGGCAACTAAATCGTAAATCGTATTTTTATGTCTGGATTTAACTTCTGCCGTGAGAAATTCCCCAAAATCAACATTCCTTTAAAAATTATGCTTACAATTATAAAGAAAAAAAAAATTTAAGCAAATCTACTTACTTTACCGGAAAATTGACAATTGTAGGATTTTTTTCAATGAAAAATGTATTTTTAGTAAATCTTTTTATGTATAATATTAAATAAGGAGGCAACTGTTGTATTTCAAACTTTTTCATAAAGTTTTCTTTGTATGTTTTATACTCCTTTTCACTTTGACCGTTGAATTTTGTTAATAACTGGTACAAATTGACCTAAAAAGTATTTCCAAAATTACTTTTTTCGTTATGTATACAATTTAACATTTATTGAATTATTTATGTTTATGTTTACACAGTTTCATTTAAAAGAACCAATCATGTTAACTGTTTTCATTTTTTTACATAATAAAACCACATTGAATGCGCATTAAGCACACCTACTTCAATTTTTTAAAAAATTTTTGACTGTATACTCCTACAAAAGTGCAGTTATACAAAAACTTTTTATTAAGATATTAACTTTATTCTTTGGAATAAAGCAGTCTCTGTAATTTAAAATTATTTTCCAAATTATGCTTCTTGTATAACAAGTAATTTAAAATTTCAATNTGTGTTTGTGCCTCTTCCTTGGAAGTATTTCCCACATACAAGGCATGCATAAACATTTATTCGTGATAATGATACTGAGCACAGTTTTTCAAAATCAAAATCTAAATACTGCCTATTAATGGTATCCAAATAAGGACAAAGGCGTACTTTTGTATCTAAAATTTAAACATATTTAGCACTAATAATGATAATACATACTGTTATATTTTTACTTGTTTCTACTGGTTCTAGCTTAATATTATTTTCTATAATGTTATCATTTTCCAGCTTTGCTTTTTTTAAAGAAGGGCTTCCATTACTTTCACGCATTTTTTATTAAAAACGCCTTATAAATCAACTTTGTATTTATTCTAAATCTAAACTAATAAAATGCTAATAAACCTCGGTAACCTCTAAATGAATTTGAGAAACCAACTTTAAACTATATATATTTCAATATGTTGGACAAAACCATCGAATCATCTATGGATAAAACATGGTTATGAACATCGACGTTAGTAATGGACATGCCTTAGCGGTCAGAATTGTGGTAAAACAAAAGAAAGAGATAGAACGAAGTTTCGGACAATATTCATCTCTCTCACGATAGTGCGTTACTGTGTCATGAAAGACATAGAACTAGTCCGAAACCATACGCCATCTCCCTCACTGTTCGAGCCAGGAAATTATTACAACGACATACGGCTAAGGCCCGTCCATTAATATACGTCTATGGTTATGAACATTATCTATGGTTATGAACTCTATGCTCTATGGTAATGAACATTGATGCTAAATACCAGGGATGTTATGGAACTGAAATTTCATATTCAAATCCATAATCATCATCATAAGGTCGTTAGTCCTAAGACTGGTTGGGGACACGTACCTCCACTCTTTCCTATCCTGAGCTAAATTTTGCATTTCCCTAAAACTAGAACAACCCACATTCTTAACTATTTGCGAACAGTAATCTAACCTAGGTCTGCCTCAACTCCTCCTAACTCCTGTTTCTGCCTCTAATATGTCTCTGACTAGATCTTCATGCCTGAGAAGGTGTCCTACCAACCTATCTCGCCTATTTTTTATTGACTTCCATAGAGTTTTCTGTTCTCCTATTCTTTCTAATACCTCTTCATTTCTAACTTTTTCTATCCACGTTATCCTCATCATTCGTCTGTAACACCACATTTCAAAAGCTTCTAATCTTTTCTTTTCCGCCGCGCCCACTGTCCATGTTTCGCACCAGTATAACGCCAAATAATACGGATATAAAATATATAAGCTTATGAGATGGTTTATGACCATTTATTTGTAACTATTATTGTATCAGTTTCAGATACGGTTACACAAATAAAATTATTTCTGATTTTGGAATTATTCTATAGTTTCGGAAAGTTTCAGAAAGTGTAAAATGAAAATAGAAACAGATAATGATTTGACTTTATAGATTATCACTCGCTGCTTCAATTACAGAAAAAAACAATTAGCCTTATAAGTATATGTATATATCTTCAATCTATCTCTATATCTCTAATCTATGTAAGTCATTATTGCAGCTACTTAATTTTATAAAGAGAAGGGAAGGTTGAAAAAGAACAGTAATTAGAAACAGTAAGACTGCAGAGGGCGCTGTTTTTATCCATAGGTTTTTACCCTTTGTAGATCTATTATCTATGGGTTTTTATCATAACCTCTAGTCAGTCATAGCGAGTCATAGCTATAGTTTATGAAATTTTTTTTCACGCTGCACATTTTGTAAAATATTCTGATTACAAACTCCGTAAATATGGCAAAATTTGATTTGACCAGCAAAATCGGTCAGTATTTAGACAGGCATTTAGTATTCCCCTTACTGGAATTTTTATCGCCAAAAGATAGTTGCCGGGTAAGGACTGCAAAGAGCCTACATTTTTAGGTAAATAATGCTCTTATTCCTTCAGATCTACGACCAGAGGGAACTATTGAAAGCTAAATTAGAAATATTGAATAAAACAAACATGATTGACTATACAATTGATATTCAAAGTACGGTGTACCCAGATGCACCATTGGGGGAAGTATGTACATGCACATTTTATGAAAGTATATTGTTAATTTGGTTTATTTAAGGAAATGAAACGAAGACGTCAAGAAGTAGTTACACAATTGTCAGTATTGCAAGAGAGAGTGGAGCCTATTTTACAGATGATGGAAAACGACGAAGACATGAAAAAAATGGAGAGTATGAGAGATTCTAAAGCTCTTATAAGTTTTCTGTCAGACAAAATCAATGTAAATATTAAACTTTATAATTTAATAATTTTCTTTAACAATATTTTTTATTCATAAATTTGGACTTCATCAGGCCACTTAAAAAGCTTATTGAAACAGCTACATTTTTTTTTTAAAGAGGGTAAAGCTAACTACATACTTTGTATGTTGTAATGATATTAAAAATACATTACTTAATGAAAGCCATGGTTGTGTACAGTTTGCACAATTGCAATACATGGGTTGAATTCTAATTCACATAGTTATTTAATGTAAATTGTAACAACCAAAAACATATTTTTATGATTATAGATGTTATTTTCAAAAAGTAATGTAGATGCATTTCTTGAGCACATTTATAAAAAAAGTTTGTACTACATTACAGTTATTACAAACCAATTAATAAATAATTCTTATTTTTAGTTTAATATGGAAATGATTGATGATTTGCATAGATTAGCAAAGTATCGTTATGAGTGTGGCAATTATTCATTAACAGTCTCATATTTATATTTTTGCCTTCTGGTCTTACCTCCAACAGACAAAAACTATCTCAGCGTTTTATGGGGTAAACTGGCATCTGAAATTCTCGTGCAAAGTTGGGATTCAGCTCTTGAAGATCTAAACAAGTTACGCGAGTATATTGATTCCAATCATTTTAATGGTACAAGCTTGCAACTTCTACAGCAAAGAACATGGCTTATTCACTGGTCATTGTTTGTTTTTTTCAACCATATGATGGGGCGTGACCTCATTATTGATATGTTCCTCTACAGACCTCATTATCTTAATGCAATCCAGACTATGTGCCCTCACATTCTTCGTTATTTAGCAACTGCTGTAATAATTAACCGAAACAGACGCTCTGCACTCAAGGACCTTGTTAAAGTTATTCAACAGGAGAGTTATACTTACAGGGATCCAATAACTGAGTTTTTGGAGCACCTGTATGTTAATTTTGATTTTGATGGAGCCAGACAGAAATTACACGAATGTGCTGCCGTTTTAGATAATGACTTCTTTTTGACATCATGCCTAGAAGAATTTATCGAAAATGCACGTCTTATGATTTTTGAAACATTCTGTAGAATACATCAATGTATTAGCATTGGAATGTTGGCAGAAAAACTGAACATGAATCCAGATGAAGCTGAATGTTGGATTGTAAATTTAATACGAAATGCTCGCTTGGATGCAAAAATTGATTCAAAATTAGGACATGTCGTAATGGGTGCTCAGCCACTATCACCCTATCAGCAGTTGATTGAGAAGATTGATTCTTTATCGGTTAGATCGGAAACATTGGTTGGATTAATTGATAGAAAATTAAAAGCAAGGACAGACGTAAGTGTTTTTTAGTTTTTTTTTAGAAGAATACAAAACGTATCAAAGGTGTTTTTTTAAATGGAATACCCTGTGTTTTTACATTTTATTATTTTATAATCAAAATAATAGAGTTTCATGAAGGTTTACCTCACATAAACCTCAAGGATTTTGAAATATTTTGAATTTTGTGAAAATATGGTAATAAATTTAACTTTTAAATTTTCAACCAAATTTAACTTGAAACCTTTTAATTGACTATGTTTTGTATTGTATACAGGATGTCCAATAATTATGGTTAAATACAAATTTTAAACGACAATAACTTATTTAGTTAAAATGGAACACCCTGTTTTATGTCATTAGCAGTGGTAAAATTTAATTCTCTAGCCAATACTGTTGTACCTTCCTATAGGTAACTAGATATTTTTATGAAAAATGCATATTTTTAGAACACAGCTATTTTAACAAATTTAATGTAATTTATCAAGTCAGCTATGACATTTAGACAAGTCAAAACTACATAAAACACAGCTGGTATAAACCAAAAACATTTGAATAATATCACTCAAGATTTATGGACTAGCTTAAAGGAAGAAAGCAAAAGACTAATGGAAATACAACAAATAATACTGCCACATAGCATGCATTCAACATGACGACTGCCTGATTCTAAACGTAAACATATTACCTGATCTAAGTCTTCAGCAACATTGGTCAACATTTGATTGTACGATTCTTAAAGCTTCTCTGTAATGTGCTGCTTCATATTCTCTGGCGTTGTTGGAAATGTGTTATAAAAACAATTCCTTTTACATATCCCCATAAAAAGAAATTCGGTGGAGTTAAGTCTGGCGATGAAACGTTTTATGGGGATGTGTAAAATAAATTGCTGAAGCAGCACATTACAGAATCATAGATCCACAAATGTTGGCCAATGTTGCTAGAAGACTTAGATCAGGTAATACGTTAATGTTTAGAATTAGGCAGTCGTCATGTTGAATGCATGCTATGTGGCAGTATTATTTGTTGTATTTCCATTAGTCTTTTGCTTTCTTCCTTTAAGCTAGTCCATAAATCTTAAGTGATGTTATTCAAGTGTTTTTTGGTTTATACCAGCTGAGTTTTATGTAATTTTGACTTGTCAAAATGCCATGGTTGATTTGATAAATTACATCAAATTTGTTAAATTCTCTTTGCGTTCTGAAAATGTGCCATTTTCATAAAGACGTCAACAGTTAGCTGTAGGAAGGTCTAATAGTATTCGCTAGAGAATTTAATTTTACATCTGCTGATGACATAAAATACAGGGTGTTCCATTTAAACTAAACAAGTTATTGTCGTTTAAAACTTGTATTTATTTATTCATAATTTTTGGAAATTCTGTATACGTTAGTCAATTTTTCACAATGGTGATACAAAACATAATCAATTAACAGGCTTCAGTTTAAATTTGGTTCTTAAAGTCGTAATACACGTTGAGAATTTAAAAGTTAAACTACATTAAACTACATTTTCACAAAATTCAAAATATTTCAAAATCCTTAAGGTTTGTTTACAAAAATGTAAAAATATATAGGGTGTTCCATTTAAAAAAACAAAGCTGATACGTTTTGTGTTTTTCGGACACTGTATATTACGAAAATAATTTTGAAATGTACCTCTTATGGATCTTTATCTACCCCCACATTAAAAAAATTTAAAAGTCTAAAAAACATAGTCGTAATCTTCCGTGTCGGATAACCTGAATAACCCTGTATATATGTATAACAAATTTGCCTCAAATCAGCATCATGAGAGAAATTTAATATAGTTACAAGGCATGAGTATTAATAATATTGTTAGTTGTGAACGAAGGAAACCCTCCCCCAACCTTGTCAAACACTAGTTATTTACAAAATATCAATTATGAATCATTAGTTTTTTGCATTTTTGAAGCTCAAAAACACTATGAAGATCTCACTTTCGCGCCCAACATAGCTATATGTATATTCTTGTTCGCATGCATGACGAGCTCTACAAAATAGTATATTTTCAAGGAGATTGAGCTGGCACGGCTNAATAAAGATGTATATTTTTTATCAATAAAAATTAAATCAAATTATATCGATTTTAAAAAAGCATACATTTAGAAAGAAACATGTAACATAGATAGATAGATTGGCAATCAAGTAGTACAAAACAGAAATTAAATTAGATGCTATTAAAAATATGCATTAATACACTAGCAATCACAATGCAATTTTAAAAATAAAATCAATTGTACAAAAAATGCAAAAAACTGTTAAACTATTCTCAATTTTTTGTCACATCTTTTAAATTTATTTGATCAACAATTCTATGTTCAATTGTCAAAATGACAAAACTATTAAAACGATTTTGTATAATGGTCGAATGTAAAGAATTCGTAATTAATTTTAAAAAAATCGATATGTGAAATTGTCTATTAATTGGGTATTTAACACATCAATATCTTTCTCATTTTTTCACATATAGCCAAAATGCCACCCCAAATTTTGGCGCAATGTTTTCAATCTGAAATACCTTCCTTTTGAAACACTTACTTTATGCATGTCAAAAAATAAACAGTAGTAGCAAAGTATCTTTATGTAATTTATAGGAATTTTTCAGTAACAAATATGTTTACATAACTATTTATAATTATAGTTTTCAAGACATAATAATTAGTAAAATTTTGCGGCATTAACTTAAAAAAAATACGCAGACACCAAAATAAATTACAGAATAGTTATGTTTAATACATTTTGTACTTCTCTTTCAGATCCGTTGGGGAAACTCTGAATTCTGATTACATCTGTACTACATTTCTTTTTACTTTTGTAAGAATAAATACTTAGTGCAGAGTACACACTTTATTTCAAGTTATAAATAAAACATTTTGTCCAATAAAAAAGGATTTATTTTTGAATTAGGTACATAGCTTATAAATGTCTCTCACACAAAATTAAAACCTGTAGAGCTTATTAAACTTAACACGAATATGTAATTAAAGTGTAAAAGTATATCTGCTTGTCATTCATTCCTTTTAGCTCGGTATTTTGTTAACTCATTGGGGAAAATTCGTGTAAGCTCTAAAAGCATATTAGCTTTAAATTTCCGATACGCATCAATTTTGCCTTTTACTTGTTCATTCTTTGTCAATGCTTTTTCAATGCAGTCTTTTGTGTATAGTTGAGGATTCCTCCCTTGATCGATATAACTACAAATTGTAAATAAACTTACATAATAATTTTTAACTTTCTCACAAGGATGGAAAAAAGGGTGGAAGAACTATTAGGGGAAGATCAATTTGGGTTTAGAAGAAATAAAGGAATGTGGGAGGCCATTCTAGCTCTACAGGTAATAATAGAGAAAACGATAAAAAAAGGAAATAGTGCATACATAGGATTCTCAGATTTAGAAATTTTTTTTTTTAACAATGTTTAATGGGACAAGATGTTAAATATACTTAAAAATGTAGGGATGAGTTACAGAAATAGAAGACTGAAACTTAGTTCGTATTAAAGAGCAACAGACAGTTATAAAACTGGAGCAGCAACATAGACTAGTAAATAAGAAGGGAGTCAGACAAGGATGCACACTGTCACCGCTACTTTTTAATATATACATCGAAGACACGATCATCATCATTAAAGACAGTACAACTGTAGGGATAGATATGCAGGGACAATGAATCAGTATGCATAGGTTTGCAGATGATATAACAGTATTAGTAATAAGCAAGGAGTAAGATATAGCTCAAAATAAAATAGAAGCGGTATTGACAAAACAGTACTGCATGAAGATAAATACAAATAAAACAAAAAGACTGGTATACAAGGGAAGCAAAAGCAGGGAAAGTTGCGAATATAAAGATAGTGGCTGATTTGCGGTATCTAGGAAGTCAGATAAGTCAGGACAGAAGGAGTAGTAGTGATAAAAAGCAGAGGAGTGCAGGGTTGATAAAAAGTCACTTCTATGCTCGCGAATGGTTAATTTATAAACATGAAAAAGGTTGTTAAACGTGTACGTTTGGAGCGCGGCACTATACAGGTTTGAAATATGGACTGTGGGCGCGGCAGAAAAGAAAAGGTTAGAAGCATTTAAAATGTGGTGTTACCGATGAATGATGAGGATAACGTTAATAGAGGTTCTGTTTTTAGGGAATTGCAAAGATTAGCTTAAGATAGGAAAGGGTGGAGGTGCATGCCCATCCAGTCTTAGGACTGACGACCTTAAGATGATGAACTTACTCAAAAACCTCTAAAGGAACATGAACATCTTGAACCTGAGATTTCAATTTATCAACTTCTTGAAGACCATGGACCAAAGACTGTCTACAATTTATGCCCATAAATATGCATATTATTTTAAATAACTGTTTACTTACAATTTCTGATTCAACACTGTTTGACTCTGAGGTTGAAAATCACTGACAATAATATGTATTTGTCTAACGTTTTCTATAAACAGCTCAAGCTGAGTTTCTAGATTTTCCAAGGACGTCATGCTTATATTCTACCAAATTTGTAACGTAAAGCAGTAATATATTATAATTGATAGTACCTATTTTCACTTAATGAATTATTATTTTAAATGAAAAAAGATGTATGTAAATTGATACGCGCTATTAACAAATTCGTGAAATTAATTGTAACATAATACTGTTATTTGTAATAAGAATATTTAAACATTTGCTTCGTTATTTGTCGTCTAAATGTTTTCAAGTGAATTTTTTTTGCCATACCATTACTCAGAACATCCACAAAATCATCATCAAAATCAAAAACATCATAAATCCACAAACTTTAGAAAGCAGAGAATTACTAAAATATGCTATCTTTGTTACTTATCACTGCAATAACAATAGATAATGACAATAACCTTGCCTATGACTTCAATAAAAGGTATCATCATAGATAAGTATCACTAGTATTAATTGGAAGTAGCTCCGTATCCGATATCAGATATGCGTTCCACGTCCGTCCAACTACAATGGCTCCTATCGAAACAGTAAATCTTATTATTAGTTATTAAGTTCTAACCTTCAATGGTGGACGTCTACGGAAGTAACTACAGCAGCTACTATGTACCGGTTAACTTTTTATTTTCAATGAAGCAATCTAAGTATGTTTTCGAAAAGTTGGTATCAAAACTTCTTTTTTTAATTTAAGACCCTTTACAGACGTATTCAAAATACCACTTATTCAGTAGTTTTTGAATAAACTGATATTTAATTTAGACCTGTACCCTGAAACGGTTTTTTTAACAGAACTAATTAACTAAAATAATTTATTGGTGAAGTTCTAATCAGAGGGTTATTTATATCGGGTGCCAGTTTCACACAACTGTCAAATGAGTTTTACTAGTATCTTCTTACCTTATCTATGCTACTATCATAGATAATAGGCTACTATCTATGGCGATGGTAATCTGAAACGTACATTAAAATTATTGTTATTGTGCAAGTGCTAGTTAATGTTAATTCATCAATTAGTTTGTGTAAACGATTAATTATTAATCAGTTAATCACGCTTTAATGCTGTTGTGGAATATTTGAAAATAAGCATGTCCCTTGTAGCATATGATGATAGTGAAAGTGATGAGGAAAAAACTCAGAATGCATATGAAGAAAAGACTTTAAAATCTAAACAAACAGTAAAAATCCCGATTCCCACCATTAATTACGATTCTGATGATGAACCTGTTAGTAAGAAGGTAAAAACAAACGATCAAAATAAAAAAAGTGGTCTTCTATCAATTCTGCCACCACCAAAAGTGCAACCAGGAAAGGTGATAACACTTATTCCTAATGTTGTTAAGAAGAAGTCAACAGTTATTTCAAATAAGCGTGCAAAAGAGACATTGAATACTAAGGAAAGTGTGAAAGAAACCAATAGTAGTAGTAGTAGTAGTAGTAGTAAAGTAGAAGAATCAGATGATTCTGATGATGAAGTTATTTCAAACTTTGATGAAGAATTGTGGCAAAAAATAAATGCTCAGTCCAAACGAAGAACTGCATTTACTTTACCTGCAAAACATACAGTTAATAGTGATTTATCCAATAATGCTGGAAGTATGGTCTCTGATATTGAGATTGCTCCCTCAGCAGAAAAACCTTATGAAGGTCTTGATAATGCTGCTTTCAAAGAATTAGTTGGAAGGGGTAAACAAAAAGCAATGGATGTAAACATCATTGATATACATGAAGATGAAATAAGGCCTGATAAAGCAGATTGGTTGAAATCATTGACAGACCCAAATTATGCTCCTAAGCAAGAGGTTGAAGACGAGGTGAATGATACATGTAAAAGAAAACATCATATTACTTACCTGGCTCAACAGGCTAAGGCTAATGAACTGGAATTACAAAATCAATGGGCACAAAATAGGTTTGCAAGAAAACAAACTCAAGCAAAATATGGATTTTAGTACTAATTTCTGTTATGTATATTTGTAGAAATTCGTATGAATTTGTGAATTATTTTGTAAGTACCTAAATAATATTTTTTCCTAATAAGAAAGTTGTTTATCATAGGGATGTTATTCCTAAAATTGGTTAGACATACACCTCCACTCTTTTAAAACTTGAACATCCCACATCTTTAAGTATTTGTGAATGGTAATCTAATCTGGGTCTATCTCTATGAAAAAAAATGTTTAACTTTATTTAAAAAATCATTTTCTAACACTATTTTACAGACGCAATGAATCTATAACTGTACATGATGTTTAATGGATTGGTTGTCATGTTATATTTGTAGGCCTTGGCTTTAAAATTAGCTTACCAGTATCATCACATGACATATTGAAATCAATTAAAACCTCTCTTGTTCTTGTTGTAATAATTGAAGCTGCTATGACTCTTTTGTGAACTCCCAGAAGAAAAATTATGACTACAATTGAATAGTTAAATTTTTCAATTAAATATATTTTAATATCACTTTACCTAAAATTACTGTTGCTAGAATAAAAAAAGGATGATTTGACAGCGACTGTGATAAAGGTACTACCCTAGTAACAGGATCCATTAACCATTGACCTGCCCCTGTAGCTACACACAAGGATACTACAAGAAGAACAACTGGAAAAGCATTATTTAAAGAACAATTAAAAACGATTAAAACTATTATATATTAATTACTTCTCCATCTTATCGTGGATGGTTGTAAACAAGCAATTACTTCGGTGAGGCGTCTTTCAAAGGCTTTTAAATCTGCAATAACATCTATTTTATAGGTTATGATTTTATTTTCTGTATTTTTCAGTCGAAATACCTTCGCATGCTGTCTGTTCTAACGACATTACGATTTTCTGTTTTCAACTACGACAAAAAAGATTAGAATTAGTTATTTTTTTGAAATATAGAAGCGACATTGGAAAAAAAAGTTACATCTATCAACTTATTAACCATCATAGACAAGTTAACTATTTTGACACACAATTATTTACAGTTACTAAAAAATCATAGAATAAATNTTATTTCCAAAATATATAATTAGATATAATTATTTTGAAAAGCAAGCTTAACATTTTCTAAAAATTTTTTTGTGCCCAATTCGTAGGTAGTAGTCTGTAGCTAAAATTTATTAAAAACTAAATCCATCTAAGTAATTATTATACTACAAATGTAGTACTTTTAGATTTACTTCAAAAACTCATTTTAACTGATAAAATTATTGAATTTTATACAAAAGAAAACAGTACCTATTTACCTATCTTACTTAAAACTTAAGTAAAAAATAAAATAAAATAGAAAAGCAATGAGATTTAAAATGGTTTTAGAAATGACGGTCATTTTCCTGTAAGCAAAACTGGCACATTTTCGTTATTCATCTAATAGCGTTTCGGAAAGTTAAGTTACTTGCCGCAGAACGTTCCGCTACAATCTGGTATCGCGTTTTTTAGTTTTTATTTTGCATGAGACCCCAAAAGAGAAAATCGAAAATTGAAAGATATGCAGATCCAGTAGGCTGTCGTACAGGTCGATCTTTGAGGAAAGTTTGAGTTCATAGAGTTGTCTTGGGGCTCTTACTCATGGATTTCTCGGTACCGACGTGCTGTGAGATCTTCAAAAATTCTGTAGACTGCACTTCCAAAAATGAAACTCGGTTAGATAATAACTGTGAAAGGTCGACGACTTTTATGTTTTATTTCTCCATTATAACTAGAAATTGCGTGTGGTCGAAGTTCGACT
This sequence comes from Agrilus planipennis, assembly GCF_000699045.2. Lineage (NCBI taxonomy): Eukaryota > Metazoa > Arthropoda > Insecta > Coleoptera > Buprestidae > Agrilus > Agrilus planipennis. The sequence goes on along the minus strand of NW_020439379.1, from coordinate 271 downwards.
AAATTGCTGTCAAATTAAATAATCATATTTCGATTATACGATTGAATTAAAATTACAATTGAAACAAGGCGCACGCATTCGGATGTGTTTGAATGTTTACCGGTGAACGATTCTGGCTCTACTCGCACCATCGATTAAACATAGAAATACGATCCTACTCTATGCCACTTTTTAAATTTATATTCGATTATACAGTGTGTCTACGCAGATTAATAACTTCTGAGGTAATTGCAGTTTTAGTGAAAAATTTGATATTTTTCTTCTTATTCAT
>NW_020439378.1:10727-13121 GCF_000699045.2 Agrilus planipennis | reverse complement strand
TCTATACATCTATCTGACATCTAGAGTTAGGCACAATTATAACCACTAGATCAGTAATGCTGACGTCGCTTTCTTTTGGCAACTGGGTTACTATATCTAAGGGTTGATTGACTTTATTTAATGATGGTTCACGATTTGCAGAATGCATACAACAAAACCATAAAAAACGAACTGTGCAGCTACCTGGAGTGAATACCTACATAAATAGATCAACATCCCTCTAGTTAATATGACTGGGAAAGTGCCAAATATAACAGGGATCTATAGTAATGGAAGAAAAGTAACGGCGAAATGTCGATTTGTAAGGTTAATGTTCCAAACATCTTAACAAGAATTGTTGGAAAAAAGAGTGAAAGAACTATTAGGGGAAGATCACGTTGGGTTTAGAAGAAATAGAGGAACGTGGGAGGCCATTTTAGCTTTACGGGTAATAATAGAGAAAACGATAGAATAAGGAAAGAGTGCGTACATAGGATTCGTAGATTTAGAAAATGTTTTTGACAATGTTAAATGCGACAAGATGTTAAATATACTTGAAATTGTAGGGATGAGTTACAGAGATAGAAGAGTGGTGCTTAGTTTGTATAAAGAGCGACAGGCAGTTATAGAGCTGGAGCAGCAACGTAGAGAAGTAAATGCTTGGAAGGGAGTTAAACAAGGATGCAGTCACTGTTACCGCACTTCTTAATCTATACATCGAAGACACAATCAACATCATTAAAGACAGTAGAACCATAGGTGTCCTTCTTAGGCTAGAAGGGCTAGTCAGAGACAAATAAGAGGCAGGAACAGGAGTTTAAGAGGTAGCCGTACATTGATTACTGTTCGCAAATAATAAAGGATGTGGGATGTTCTACTTTTAGGCAAATGAGAAGATTAGTTAAGGACAGGAAAGACTGGAGGTGCATATCCAACTAGTCTTAGGTCTTTGTTCATGGTATATGTTGAACTAGTATAATCAACATGTTGTTCACATTATGTGGAGTTTCCGTTGTACGTTGTTCACACATTGACTATTTAGTCCAGGTAATAAACATAATTTGAACTTGTTTTAGTACAGCCGGTTTAGTAAGAAATCAGGTAATAAAATATGTCCAAAAACCTTGATCTCAAGCCCGGGTCATATTATGCATGAGTTTTTAGTCGAAGTCTAATAACATTTAGAATTTAGAAGGTTTTTCTGGATTCTATCTATAAAAATATTAATATACGCAAATGTACAACCTTTTAAACGTTTTACTATATTTATCAGAGTTTCAAAGTTTTTATTTTCGAAATTTTTTAAAATAAAAGTCTATTTATTACGTCAGCATGTACCCCTGTCCTATATCTCTATACATCGACTATGACTGGATTTAACCATACGTTCTCTGCAATTACTTCAGTGACTTACTGTATCTTTGCTATTCAAATTTTAGCTCAACAGTCCGGGACTCGAAGGGTGGAAATGGAATTGTTTCACCTAAATTTTATGAAGAGAAATGCTCGTACAAATAGGAACACATCGACGATAAGTAGATAACAAAAATAACACCACGGATTTCAATCATTCTTATGCATGGTAAATTGTTTTTCCGACCAAAATTCAGAGACTAAAAGAAACGAGATTTAAAAATATACAAATTGAAAAAGGTCCAATATACTTCAGGAAAAAAGCGATTATCCTCGAAGGAAAACAATGACTACATAAAAAGTTACTAATTTATCTACAAATAATCCTCATCATCATCATCATCATATGCTCTTCAGCCCAAACAGTGGTACATGGACACACATCTCCACATCACCCTATCTTGAGTTAAAAGCTAGACCAATCGACATCTTTAACTATTTACGAATAGTAACCTAATCTAAACCTACCTCTTCCCCTCTCAGCCTCTGTTTTTTCTTTTAATATGTCTTTAACTAGTCCTATATATCATCATCATAAGGTTGTCAGTCCTAAGACTGGCTGGACACACGCCTCCACTCTTTTATACCCTGAATTAAGCTTCGCATTTCTCCAAAACTATTTGCGAACAGTAATCTAATTTAGGTTTACCTCTGCTACTCTTAACTCCGATTTCTGCCTCTAATATGTCTTTGACTAGACCTTCATGCCTGAGAAGGTGTCCTACCAACCCATCTCGGATATTTCTTATTGACTTCCATAGAGTCCTCTGTTCTCCTACTCCTTCTAATATCTCTTCATTTCTAACCTTCTCTATCCATGGTATCCTCATTATTCGCCTGTGACAGCACATTTCGAACGTTTCTAATCTCTTCTTTTCCGTCCACTGTCCATGTTTCGCACCCGTATAATGCCACGCTCCAAACATACACCTTTAACAATCTTTTTCGAATTTCTATATTAATCGTTTGCGAGCATAGAAGTGGCTCCTTTTTATTGAAGGC
>NW_020439378.1:0-6251 GCF_000699045.2 Agrilus planipennis | reverse complement strand
GAGAAACTTCACCTTCACCTCTCCGCTACATGCCAGAACCCCAACTGTAAAAATCCCCTTCATGATCCATAACCTCTCCACTCTCTTTCTAGGATGAGGTGAAATTTTACCTCCTCGTTACGGAGGAGAAACTTCACCTTCACCTCTCCGCTCCATGCCAGAACCCCAACTGTAAAAACCCCCTTCATTATCCATAGCCTCTCCACTCTCTTTCTGGGATGAGGTGAAATTTTACCTCCCCGTTACAGAGGAAAAACTTCACCTTCACCTCTCCGCTCCATGCCAGAAGCCCAAAAAATTCCGAAGACTAAATACTTTATTAACGCTACTTCACCATCCTCTGTAATTCCAACCTCCTACGGGGATGAGATAGAGTCACACCTCCACATAAATGTAGAGAAATTTCAACTCCACCTCTCAGCCACATGCCCGACTCCGTACTAATTCTAAGGGAAATATATTCGAACTCTGCTTGTAGACCTGACCACCATCTAATTTTGATGGGAATGTACTGTAAAAAGCCCCTTCATTATCCATAACCTCCCCAATCTCGTTCGAGAATAAGGTGAAATTTTACCTACACTTTACACAGACAGACAAACTTCATCTTCACCTCTCCGCTACATGCCAGAACCCCAACTGTAAAAATCCCCTTCATGATCCATAACCTCTCCACTCTATTTCTAGGATGAGGTGAAATTTTACCTCCTCGTTACGGAGGAGAAACTTCACCTTCACCTCTCCGCTCCATGCCAGAACCCCAACTGTAAAAACCCCCTTCATTATCCATAGCCTCTCCACTCTCTTTCTGGGATGAGGTGAAATTTTACCTCCCCGTTACAGAGGAAAAACTTCACCTTCACCTCTCCGCTCCATGCCAGAAGCCCAAAAAATTCCGAAGACTAAATACTTTATTAACGCTACTTCACCATCCTCTGTAATTCCAACCTCCTACGGGGATGAGATAGAGTCACACCTCCACATAAATGTAGAGAAATTTCAACTCCACCTCTCAGCCACATGCCCGACTCCGTACTAATTCTAAGGGAAATACATTCGAACTCTGCTTGTAGACCTGACCACCATCTAATTCTGATGGGATGTACTGTAAAAAGCCCCTTCATTATCCATAACCTCTCCAATCTCCTTCGAGAATAAGGTGAAATTTTATCTACACTTTACAGAGGAGAAACTTCATCTTCACCTCTCCGCTCTATGCCAGAACTACAATAAATTCCGAAGACGATATACTTTATTAACGCTACTTCACCATCCTTTGAAATCCCAAACTCCTACGAGTACGAGATGAAATTTTACCTCCACTAATGTGAGGAGAAACTTTATCTTCACCTCTCCGCTCTATGCCAGAACTACAACAAATTCTGAAGATGATATACTTTATTGACACTACTTACCATACTTTATAATCCCAACCTCCTACGGAGATCGGACGAAATTACACCTCCACATAATTGGAGAGAAATTTCACGTCCTCTCACACATGACTCCGTTCAAAGGAAATATACTCGAACTCCACTTGTCGACCTGACCACCATCTAATTCCGATAGGAATTCACTGTGGTTACCTCCTTTATCGCTCTTCATCATTCCAACCTCCTACGAGGATGAGTGAGATTTTACATCCACTTAATAAAGGAGAAACTTCACCTTGACCTTTCCGCTCTATGCCAGAACACCAACTAATTCCAACGAAGAGTTACGTTATTAAAACTACTGTACCATCCCACGCAATTTCAACCCCCTATGGGATGAAATTTCTCCTCCATATACGTAGAGATTAATTTTCACCTCTACTTCTCCATCACATGTCTGACTCCAAACTAATTTCAGGGGAAATATCGCTGAACTCCATTTATTGGCCTGATCGCCATCTAGGGATATACTTTAAGAACCAACTTTTATCATCCTTTAAAGCCTCAATCTACTGCTAGGATGAGGTGAAGTTAGTCGTCCACTTAAATGGAAATATATTTCATNTTTCTAGGAATACACAGAATTAGATAGTACAGAATTCAAGAGAAAGCAATTAAGGGTAAAACCAGATATTAGTATGCGAGTGCATGCAGGTATGGTTGAAGTTGGAATTCTGGGTAAAAGTGATTGAAAGAACAAAAGAGTTTAGATTGAAAGGAAACCAAAGTATTTACAAGATAAGAAATTGAAAAGAATTGAAATAATATTTGAAGTGAATTAATATTTGAAATGAAATATTATTTGAAAGGGAAAAATTAGAAAAAACATTTACACAAAAAAACAATAAGAGTTATTTCGCCACATTAGTTTAAATTGAGAAAGATATTTTCTTAGCGCAGTAGTCTTGAAATCCCTTATAATTTTTGGTAAAAATCAATATCGTGATACATGACTGACTGAGAATGGGATTTAAAGTCAAAACGGATAAGGGTTGGGTTAGGTTGCATTACTTCCGTTTTTTACATTTTTGTTTTTTCACCCCCATCCCCTGCAATTATACCCCTCCGTTTTAAATAGAAAACAAACTCCATACTCCCTCCTCTCCGACCAACGACCAACCCAACCTTCCAAAGAATTGAGAGAAATTTCACCTCCACCTCTCCGGTACATGCCCGACTCTGAACGAATATAGAGGGGAATATACTCTAACCTCGCTTGTAGCCCTCTTTATCATCCATCACCTTTACAACCTCCTTCGAGGATGAAGTGAAATTTTACTTCTACTTAAGCGAGCATGAACTTCACTTTCACCTCTTCGCTTGGTGTCAGAACTCCAACTAATTCTAACTTGGAAATACTTTATTAACTCTACTTCACCTCCACCCCACCTCTGTATCAGACGCCCGACTCCAAACTAATTTCAAGGGGAATATACTCGAACTCCGCTCTCAGAAATGATCGTCAACTAATTCCGATGTGAATTCACTGTAGTAACCTTCTTTATCGTCTTTAACCATTCCAACCTCCTACGAAAATGGGGTATAATTTTACCTCCACTAATGTGAGGAGGAGAAATTTCATCTACACCTCTCCGCTCCATGTCAGAATCCCAACTGTAAAAACCCCCTTCATTATCCATAAGCTCTCCACTCTCTTTCTAGGATGAGGTGAAATTTTACCTCCACGTTACGGAGGAGAAACTTCACCTTCACTTCTCCGCTCCATGCCAGAACCCCAACTGTAAAAATCCCCTTCATTATCCATAACCTCTCCACTCTCTTTCTAGGATGAGGTGAAATTTTACCTCCACGTTACGGAGGAGAAACTTCACCTTCACCTCTCCGCTCCATGCCAGAACCCCAACTGTAAAAATCCCCTTCATGATCCATAACCTCTCCACTCTCTTTCTAGGATGAGGTGAAATTTTACCTCCACGTTACGGAGGAGAAACATCACCTTCACCTCTCCGCTCCATGCCAGAACCCCAACTGTAAAAATCCCCTTCATGATCCATAACCTCTCCACTCTCTTTCTAGGATGAGGTGAAATTTTACCTCCACGTTACGGAGGAGAAACATCACCTTCACCTCTCCGCTACATGCCAGAACCCCAACTGTAAAAATCCCCTTCATGATCCATAACCTCTCCACTCTCTTTCTAGGATGAGGTGAAATTTTACCTCCTCGTTACGGAGGAGAAACTTCACCTTCACCTCTCCGCTCTATGCCAGAACCCCAACTGTAAAAACCCCCTTCATTATCCATAGCCTCTCCACTCTCTTTCTGGGATGAGGTGAAATTTTACCTCCCCGTTACAGAGGAAAAACTTCACCTTCACCTCTCCGCTCCATGCCAGAAGCCCAAAAAATTCCGAAGACTAAATACTTTATTAACGCTACTTCACCATCCTCTGTAATTCCAACCTCCTACGGGGATGAGATAGAGTCACACCTCCACATAAATGTAGAGAAATTTCAACTCCACCTCTCAGCCACATGCCCGACTCCGTACTAATTCTAAGGGAAATACATTCGAACTCTGCTTGTAGACCTGACCACCATCTAATTCTGATGGGATGTACTGTAAAAAGCCCCTTCATTATCCATAACCTCTCCAATCTCCTTCGAGAATAAGGTGAAATTTTATCTACACTTTACAGAGGAGAAACTTCATCTTCACCTCTCCGCTCTATGCCAGAACTACAATAAATTCCGAAGACGATATACTTTATTAACGCTACTTCACCATCCTTTGAAATCCCAAACTCCTACGAGTACGAGATGAAATTTTACCTCCACTAATGTGAGGAGAAACTTTATCTTCACCTCTCCGCTCTATGCCAGAACTACAACAAATTCTGAAGATGATATACTTTATTGACACTACTTACCATACTTTATAATCCCAACCTCCTACGGAGATCGGACGAAATTACACCTCCACATAATTGGAGAGAAATTTCACGTCCTCTCACACATGACTCCGTTCAAAGGAAATATACTCGAACTCCACTTGTCGACCTGACCACCATCTAATTCCGATAGGAATTCACTGTGGTTACCTCCTTTATCGCTCTTCATCATTCCAACCTCCTACGAGGATGAGTGAGATTTTACATCCACTTAATAAAGGAGAAACTTCACCTTGACCTTTCCGCTCTATGCCAGAACACCAACTAATTCCAACGAAGAGTTACGTTATTAAAACTACTGTACCATCCCACGCAATTTCAACCCCCTATGGGATGAAATTTCTCCTCCATATACGTAGAGATTAATTTTCACCTCTACTTCTCCATCACATGTCTGACTCCAAACTAATTTCAGGGGAAATATCGCTGAACTCCATTTATTGGCCTGATCGCCATCTAGGGATATACTTTAAGAACCAACTTTTATCATCCTTTAAAGCCTCAATCTACTGCTAGGATGAGGTGAAGTTAGTCGTCCACTTAAATGGAAATATATTTCATCTTCACACCTTTTACCACATGCCTGAACCCCAACTACATCCAATAAGTTTATTTTTGAACCCAGAACATTGTTTTTTCGATGATGTTCTCAATTATGTCGTCAACAGTGTAGTGCTGGTCCTATTGCTTGCAATGCCAAACCACAACCACCCCAATTACCGAACACCAGCGACTCAAATGAAGTATCGAATTAATATAGACTTACTTCCAAATTGGGAAAATTTTAAGAGCCAAGGAAACAGAAAGTGGGAATTACAATTTGATTTTCTTTTTGGTATTAAAAATTTGTGTTTGTATTATTTTTTCAGTCTGGCTGTTTATTTGTCACTGTATCAGTAAACAAAGTAACTGTTCCATTATTTAGAGAAGCAGCAGATGAAAGCTTTTTACATTTAAATTACCATAAGTTACACGAATTTGCACTATCTGCCAGAAACAGGGATACAAACAAACAAAACCGAATTAGAATGAAATCCTTGCAACACGAAAACGCGTTTGTTAGAATTCCTTTGAAACAAACTTAATTGCAGACAAGTAAATATAACATTCGAAGGGAACGACATTACGCTGGAAGATTGCGCTGACGGCCCAATCCTAGATTTCATTGTGTTTTGCAAGAGGAGGGAGGACATCGTTTCAGGGCTTTCGTTAATCAAATGGAGCGAAAAGGAAGAGGAAAACATCTGGAAAACGTTAGGTACGTACACCTGGCGACAAACAGGTACATTTCCGTTGTTATCAATCATCTTTTACTATCTACATGTGTTAATCATAATGCAGTAGGTACCTCTTGTAAACATATTTATAATAAAATATTAATATTAATGACAGGGACGTCGACGATTTCGTGGGTGCTCGGGATTTTCTTATGATTCCATTCTCGTTTGCGTTTTATATTGGTCGTCTACAGGGTGCAACAGAAATAAACGCGGAGCGGTTGAGGGTGTATATTGGATGCAATAAGGAATCGCATGGTGAATTTAGTAGCGTGGCTAAGGGCAAAAAAATTTTTTAATAAAAACGTAATAATTTACCATCCTAAACCGGTCCTGCGCGTAAATTGGTAACGTAGGTGTCCAAGAATAGCGAACTAGGATTAAAACTCTGAAGCTATGGAGAACGTAAATAATGGCGGTTATCGAATGTCTTTTAACCATGTTCGAGTGGACATTCGGACATAGACATTTACTTAATTTTCTTGTTCTAGAAAGCCCTATTACCTCCTTCAAGCTCTACTTATTTCTGTTACGATCTGTATTTTATTGTATTTTTACTAAGTACTTATTGACTGTTCTGTAAATTCTGTTAATTGATTTGATACTTTGAATACTGAGGTAAAGTAATAA
>NW_020439377.1:3305-13077 GCF_000699045.2 Agrilus planipennis | reverse complement strand
TATAATATATATTATGTTTAATACAATGAATGTACATCGTGTCTTTTGTAGGGTTGGAGTTAATGTAGATAGTCTTACCGCTGAAGGTGTCAAGCAAGAGGAATATATCCCTGTTCTTATCGCACCAATGAAAGAGGAAGAATCGTTACTAGATATCATTTTTGAGAGCAACCCATTAGATAAGAAATGCGGACAAAGACTCATAATTGAATTAAAACCCCTTAGGATTATTTATGATGCGAAAACCCTTATTGGGGTAATAAACGTCTTCGTTCCATGGAAAAATTTATATAGCTCAGCAACAGAAGCAAGTATTGATGGACTATATTTGATACTTGTGCCAAACAGAGAGATCAAGTATGACCCAATAAAAGATGAAAAGAAGTTAAGAGACACTAAATATTCAGCATTGGCTCAAATTGAGGAAAGGAAAAAAAGAGAAGCAGAAATGGGTATGTTTTAGAACTATTGATTTATACTTTATTTTTCTGGTCTTAGGTTCTAAGAAATATTTGTAAATATTAAATCAGAGCTGCATGTATAACCTTTGACTAATAGTATCATATACAGTTTAAAAGCCTTTTTATCTTGCAAATAGTAATATTATTTTTAATATGTTATTTATTTTTTTAGAGAAAACTGATGATACTTTTTTGGAAAAACTTATTGTTCAGATCATTAAAAACCTGCAGGTAAAAATAACCAATATTCACATTCGCTATGAAGATAAAATAACAAATCCAGGACATCCCTTTGCCATGGGAATAACTTTAAACAATTTAGCAATAGACACCACAGATGAAAATTGGAAACCCACAGTTGTGGAAGAAATTGTAACAAAAATTTATAAGGTATTCCAAAATAAATGTTCAATGAAATAGTTAGGTATTATTAAAATTTTTTAACTTTAGGCTGTACAGTTGGATGCTTTAGCAGTTTATTGGAACTGCGATAGTGTTACTTATTCTCATTTATCACCTGAAGAAGTTGTTCAAAATCTGATTAGGGAAACTGCCACAAACAGGTTTCAACCAGAAAATTATAAATACAGTATGAGAGAGACCTAATTAAAGCAACAATTTTGTTTTGACATTTCATATTTTACAGTACTTCAACCTATAATGTCCTCAGTACAATTAAAACTTAATCCCAAACCTGAAAAAGACAAACCGGCCTTTTCAATACCCAAAGTCCATTTACGTTTGGAAATGGAGAAACTTGGAATTGGTATTATGTGCATTTAATATTTTTAAATTCACATTTTTCTTGTTTTGTTTTATTTTCTAAATTTGTTAATTGCAGGTTTAAGTAAAGATCAATATAGTAATTTAATAAAGCTTGTCGATTCTATGGATTTGATGTCCAAAGGAATACCATACAGAAAATACAGACCACATGTGCCATCATATAGAGGGTACTACAAAGAGTGGTGGCTTTTTGCCTACACTTGCATTTTGGAAGGAGAAGTCCGGAGAAAAAGAAATAACTGGAATTGGGATCATATTAAACAACACAGAGAAATTTGTCGAGAATATGCTGACCTCTACAAACAAAAATTGTGCAAAGAAAAGGTGTTATTTTTCTCATTCAATTATTAAATGTTTAAGTCGACTGTTTTAGTTGGACGCAAACGATAAAGAGTCATTACAAAAGTGTGAAGACTTTCTCGATGTGACTAACATCATAATAATAAGACAGAAGGTAGAACTGCAAGTGGAAAGAATGGAAAAGTTACAGGCAAAACCCAAAGGCTGGCTTAGTAATTGGTGGTGGACAGGATCACAACAAACGATCGATGAAACAACAGACATAGGTACGTATATTAGTTATCTTTTTTTACATTAAGTCACTTGTTGTGCTTGTCTTCAAATTATATTTTTCGAAAAATAAGGCCGCCGCCATGTGTGGGACACCGTTTTGAATTTTTGGCCAGCTTCCAGCTGGTGGAGCTCAAATCATGCAAAAACAATTTCAACGGTACAATCTCAGTCTGTCAGTATGTACTTAATTTTCAGTATCTCGTTAATTAAAATAAATCGTATTATTTTTTGTATAATATATATCTGTGTGTGTGTGTTTTAACCCCTTTTTTTGTATTAATTTGCTAGTAATAACGCTTTCTTTTTGTTTAAAAATAATATTCTAAACCATGTATATAAATAATCATCTCCGGTAGGGTGATCCAGTTATTTCCGGATTCGATAAATTACCTAACCTACATTGCAAACTGATGTCATCGTTATTTTAAATAAAGTGTTGTAATTCTTTTAAAACATTTTTTCAGTGCTTAATAATTGGAAAAAATGGTGTTCGAGTCTGTAGTAACCGATATTTTGAATCGAATCTTGGGAGACTTTATTGAAAATTTGGATAGTAAACAATTAAATCTTGGCATTTGGGGAGGTAATGGTAACAGTACTTTATAGCAAATAACAGTGATACTAATTAGATTGTTTTTATGTAGGGGATGTAGAATTGAAAGATTTAATTTTAAAACAAAGTGCTGTTGATGAATTGGATCTTCCATTACAAATTGCCTACGGCAGGCTAGGTAAGTTGAGGATTATGATGGTACAATTATCTATTTATATATTCTTATATGTATTACAGGTAATTTGACATTGAAAATTCCATGGAAAAATTTATATAGCTCAGCAACAGAAGCAAGTATTGATGGACTATATTTGATACTTGTGCCAAACAGAGAGATCAAGTATGACCCAATAAAAGATGAAAAGAAGTTAAGAGACACTAAATATTCAGCATTGGCTCAAATTGAGGAAAGGAAAAAAAGAGAAGCAGAAATGGGTATGTTTTAGAACTATTGATTTATACTTTATTTTTCTGGTCTTAGGTTCTAAGAAATATTTGTAAATATTAAATCAGAGCTGCATGTATAACCTTTGACTAATAGTATCATATACAGTTTAAAAGCCTTTTTATCTTGCAAATAGTAATATTATTTTTAATATGTTATTTATTTTTTTAGAGAAAACTGATGATACTTTTTTGGAAAAACTTATTGTTCAGATCATTAAAAACCTGCAGGTAAAAATAACCAATATTCACATTCGCTATGAAGATAAAATAACAAATCCAGGACATCCCTTTGCCATGGGAATAACTTTAAACAATTTAGCAATAGACACCACAGATGAAAATTGGAAACCCACAGTTGTGGAAGAAATTGTAACAAAAATTTATAAGGTATTCCAAAATAAATGTTCAATGAAATAGTTAGGTATTATTAAAATTTTTTAACTTTAGGCTGTACAGTTGGATGCTTTAGCAGTTTATTGGAACTGCGATAGTGTTACTTATTCTCATTTATCACCTGAAGAAGTTGTTCAAAATCTGATTAGGGAAACTGCCACAAACAGGTTTCAACCAGAAAATTATAAATACAGTATGAGAGAGACCTAATTAAAGCAACAATTTTGTTTTGACATTTCATATTTTACAGTACTTCAACCTATAATGTCCTCAGTACAATTAAAACTTAATCCCAAACCTGAAAAAGACAAACCGGCCTTTTCAATACCCAAAGTCCATTTACGTTTGGAAATGGAGAAACTTGGAATTGGTATTATGTGCATTTAATATTTTTAAATTCACATTTTTCTTGTTTTGTTTTATTTTCTAAATTTGTTAATTGCAGGTTTAAGTAAAGANCACTCAGGTGCCTCTTGAGCTGAAGTCGTTCATGCAAGAGGTGTCAAAAATTCAGTATCAGCTCTCCTTGGACAGCCAAAAATCACCAGAAAACTTCCTCTTCGTCAAGGTATGATGCCGTGGTCTAAATTGTTTATTTCATTCTTTCTCTATAAATTCTATTTATGCGGAATTAATTAAAAATTGGAAATTTCAAATGTAAATTTTGTTCATATCTTTCATAATTGCTACACATACAGACAGTATAATTTCATTTTTTATTTGCTTTCAATTGTACACTTTTAGTACGTAGATTGGTATTTATATATTCTCTTTTTTGTATATCAATTTGATTTAATACCCTTTCAAACATTGTTATTAAATGTTAATATGGTCATTTATCATTTGTATATAGGTTGAAACTTTTGAAAAGGAACTAAAATTACCTTTTGAAAGAGCCGACAAAAGATACTTCCCACTCGATCCAAAAACGAACAAAGGCCTAATTTCGGAAGTTTCCATGGAACACGGGGTCCTTTCCTTAACATTAAGAAGCATACTAAAGGTCTGTATATATTATAAGTGGATTAATACATATACGTATTATACATATATATAAAGTAACATATAACATATTTTTATAATTTCTAAGTGGTAATTTTGTTTTTGTAGATTTTCAATCATTTCACTATTCCAGTAGATATCTATTATATGACAGAAAAAAGTAATAATTTGGCTTTCATTTTCAACATACAACCAGGACAGTCCCGAAATTTGCCATACAAGGCAGTGTATACTACTACGGGTCAGCTGTTTTTTTCGGTTAAAAGCTACTCTGTGACCTCGGTACCTTTTGTCTGGCGCGACTTGAATTCGAACGTGACTATCTCAAAGACATTAATGTGTCGACCTAAGGATCACCTGAACCACACCGAGCCATTTCTATTATATGTAAGTAACTTAAGAAAGAAAGCATTTTCATTCTATTATTAATTATAATATTTTACTGATTTTAGGTAAGCGGGAAAATGAAACAAGTGTATAGCGAAACGTCGACGCGTTATACGATGGCGAGTGTTTGTTACAACGTTTATTTAAAACCTGTTGTCGTTTTTAAAAACTATCTGCCCTTTAACGTCGTTTGTATTATCGATAAATTGGTTGAAGAATACGTTATTGAGCCAGGGGCATACACCCAATTACCCAACGTGCAACCCGGAACGTCCAGTATTTGTGTTAAGGTAGTAGTTGTATTTAATCAACAAAGTACCAAATAAAAACTTTTTATTGCAGATTCCCGATTACCTAGAAAAGGAATGGACATGTAAAAATGAATTGTTACAAAATCCTTCAGAGTTTACTGTATGGCAGTTCTCCAGTTACGAAAATATTGTAAAGGTCAACTTGGACCTTGGAATGCACTGCAAACAGGATGGAAGCTCCATGATCATGTCCTTATACTGTCCGTTTTGGCTGAACAACAAAACCGGGTTGACTCTTGATTACAGAGTAAGTTAGCACAAAAAAAATATTTACTGCCTTTTTTAAAAAGCATGTTTTTGTCTTAATAGAATACATTTAAAAAAATAGTTTACAAAATGATTAACATTAACTTATTAACATTGCTAAACAAAGAAGGAGCTTTTATACGTAAATAAAGAACCATTGAATTTTCTGGTTCTTTTTCAGAAATCTAAAAAGGAGAAGTCGGAAAAAGGAAGTCCTTCCAAGGTATTATTTATCATAATAAATAATTGGATCTTTCTTTTTTTTTACCGTATTTTTGCTACCACAAAAAGTAGTTTGAGTTTTTGTTATTTCAAAATATTAATCGATCTTTTACATTATAAAGTGAATATGAAGTATTAAATTATACTCTTTTTAAAAGACGACAGAAGATAACATGAATGTAATAACACATCCCAGTAACTACGATGGACCAATACTGTTTTCCTTTAATGCGAAAAACTTTTTTGGGAAGAAAAAAGCTAGCATTCGAGTGGACAGTGGCGATTGGTCAGATAAGTTCCCTCTAGACGTCGCTGGATCCTCAGGTTACGTGGTTTGCAAAGGACAAAATCACATTTACATGGTAATCTATTAATTTTAATGTTAAGTATTGCTTAAATAGCAATAGTACATAATTTTTGTAGATCGGAGTTCGCAATACGCTTACATACAACGGTTTAACAAAACAAGTAACATTCACGCCTTATTATGTAATGGTTAATAACGCAAAGTATGACATAGAATGTCGAGAATTCGATAGACCTGCTGACCGATGGTTCACAGTTCCCGCAAAATCGTGCGTACCCTTCTGGCCGAGAAGCGAAAAGGACGATAAACTGCTAAAATTACGAGTGGTAAACACTGAAGAGACTACGCCACCCTTCCTTATCACTCAAACAAATAATATTTTACTTCAATTAGATAATAAGGTTGGTACTTATGTAGATATACTCATTTACCTTTATTTACTTTAACATATACCGAATAATTTAATAGTATGGAGGGATTCATGCTGATATTCAACTAACTGAAAGTTCGACATATATTAACTTAAGCCCATACGCCGAAGGCTTACCTCCTCCAATGATTCTGAATCATACCGACAAAACGATAAGTTACTGGGAAAAGGAAACTGTTCAAATCAGGTATCGTTTCTAAAAAAAGTATTATATAAAATAGAGTTTACCTTTGCTTGATTGAAACTCGTAACGAGTATAAAATATAACACCAAATGTGAATTTCGACAAATTTTAGTGGCACTTAATTCTTTCGCCAAACATTAACTTCTTAAAAACTATTCCCAATGAATTTTTAAATAATTTCTTGTTTTTTTTTTTATTTGTATAGAAAACTAGATCCGGGACATTCAGTGTTATTTACGTGGTCGAATCCGCCCGGTTGTCGTGTCCTAGCTTGGGACATTGGTAACAAGAAAGAAATGCAAGACGAATTACAAACGGACGGACTGAAAGAATTCTCGCCGATGCCGAATTATACAGTATACTGGGTATCGTTTTTAAACGGTATGCAACGGGTAATTCTATTTACTCTTAACGAAGATGTAGCTGCAGACGTTCAATCGGCAAAGCAGTTTGAAGTCGCAGACACAGAAATCAACGTATCGATTCACGGTATCGGCCTGTCACTGGTTAACAATGTAGCACGCCAAGAATTGATGTATCTTGCAATTGCCAACAGTGGTATTATCTGGGAATATGCCAAACTCAAATCGAATCGGTAAATACAATTAATTAAATATATCGAACCCATATTTTTAAAAAAATTTGTCTATAGGTATATAGAAATGGCTGTGCGTGATTCCTACTTAATGGAACGCGCATACCAGCGTTATTTGTCAAAAGAAAAGTGTGACACGCCGGATTTTGGACGCGAATTGGTCGACGAAAAGACCGAAGTCGACTTTGACACGTTAAGGATGTTAAAACCGCAACAAAGGAAGATGAGACGAGTATTTCAATACGGATTGTGGATTCAGATGAAAACGAGCCCGTATCAGCTACAGTTCCACGCTAAAGTAAACAAAGTGCAGATAGACAACCAGCTCTTTGACTGTATATTTCCGATAGTCTTGGCACCGGTACCTCCCCCAAGAACCATGGGAGACAATTGTGAGGCTTTCAGTAATACTTTTATAATTTTCTGGTATCTAATAGTTTATTGTTTAATCAGTTCATAGGCCATTTATAGAAATGAGCGTGGTCCAAAGAGTGATGAAATACAGTCACATCACTCAGTTTAAATACTTCAAAGTTCTCATTCAAGAATTTCACGTGAAAGTCGATATAGGTTTCGTCATCGCCTTGTTAGATTTACTCGAAACGAACGTTGCAAATGAAGAGGAAGAAGTAAGAACAATAAAAGTTCATATTAGAAATTGATGTAATCATAACATGCTTTTTAGCGTAAGCATTTTTTGGAAAGTATAAAATTAACCAAAGAACCCCTCAAATCTCTAGTCGTTACCATTTCTCAAAAGGAACAAAAGAGTTTTTATGACGTACTGCATTTTTCTCCTCTCAAGATTCATGTAAGTTTTTCACTCCAATCGGGAAACTATAAAGGATTATCGCAGCTGGACGTCGTCAACGTTCTTTTGCAAGGACTAGGTGTCACTCTGACGGATATGCAGGATGTAATTTTCAAGTAAATACGATATATTATATTAATTAATTTACTGCTTTTTATCAATCGTTTATTTCGTTTTAGACTAGCGTATTTCGAAAGAAACTACACATTTTTATCTCAAAATCAACTTATATCCGAAGTTACTTCTCACTATTCGAATCAAGCCATAAAACAACTTTACGTACTCGTACTTGGACTAGATGTCCTGGGAAATCCGTACGGCCTAGTATTGGGTATTACGAAAGGTTTCGAGGACTTCTTTTACGAACCAATTCAAGTCAGTGTTTAAACGAAACAAATACACTAATTAGATACATAAGCATAATTTTTTTTACAGGGTGCAATCCAAGGACCTGGCGAATTCGCCGAAGGTCTGGTACTGGGTGCCCGCAGTTTATTTAGTCACACGGTAGGTGGTGCTGCAGGTGCCGTTTCGAGAATCACAGGAGCCATGGGTAAAGGTATTGCAGCGCTCACTTTTGACAAAGATTATCAGCGAAGAAGAAGAGACGCCATGACTAAAAAACCTGCCAGCGTACAAGAGGGACTCGCCAGAGGGGGAAAGGGGCTCGTTATGGGCGTGTATGACGGGGTGACCGGAGTATTTACGAAACCTATAAGCGGAGCGAAACACGACGGCGTCGAGGGTTTCTTTAAGGGTTTAGGAAAAGGTGCCATCGGTCTCATTACACGGCCCACTGCTGGAGTGATCGACTTTGCCAGTGGCTCTCTTGAAGCCGTCAGAAGGTTGTTAATATAGCAAAAACATTATCAATTTATTTTATTTTAATCCGCGTATGTTCATTTTTAGAGCGACAGATTTAGAGGAAGACATCTGCAGGATACGACCTTCAAGGTCATTGCCAGCTGACGGTTTTGTGCGGCCGTACAATATTCAGGAGGCCGAAGGAAATAAAATTCTGATGGAGTTGGAAAAGGGAAAGTACTCTACGACAGACGTCTACGTGGCTCATTTTACAATCGAAAAAAATCAAGTTTTGTTATTAACAGATAAAAGAATCGCTCTTGCTTCTCACAGTGAAGTATTTGGAGGATGGCAGGTAGGTCTAGATTTTCTTATTCCTTTGTATACGTCACTGATAAACCTGATTCGCCTAAAAATCCTGGTTTCGTTTCCCTATATATATTTCCTTTCTAGACGCACAGCTAACAAATGGTTGTTTAAATAGCGTCTTTCGCGATAAAATAAACTTGTTTTTAGGCGGAATGGGCATTTGCATGGTCCGACATACCGTCGTCTGCCACCGTGCATCCCAAGGGAGTACAGATTCCCATTCCTGAGGCGAAAAAGAAAAAGTTTGGCATGTTCGGTTCTAACGGAGCCAATAAGTTAATTAATGTGCAAAACGATGCTTTAAAAGAAAAGATCGTTAAACAAATCGAGTATATGCGGGAAAAGGCTTAATAGTAGAAGCAAAGCTCAGATATTATTTTCTTAATGCTGGCTTATAAATGCACAATTTTTTATATGTATGCTTTATAGAAAAGAACACTACTTACTCCTTTACATTTACCAGTTAAAATATTTCTTTTATTAAGCTTTTAATATATATTCTAAATACTTTATTTACACGTTATATACAAGTAAAAAATTTAAAATAATTAAAATTTTACCAGTGCTCAGTTTTAAAAATATTAAACTTTTGTGTTTTTTCAAACTCCAAGTTACAGGATTATTGTAAATGCACATTTTTTTTCGGTTCTACAACGCAGTGAATTTACTATTCATATATATGCTACTCCCTCGATTTAATCACACAAGTATAGGCAAGGACCTTTATTGTGATCTGACTTTCACCTGATTAAATTTCAAAATAGCATTGTAATTTTCTATTATTATCATAATAATTGTTTTCTTTTCAGTTGGTTTTCGTTGTTATTTATTAATTATTATTGTTGAAAAGTTTTGTTTTTGAAGTAAATATAATGATCAATTTAGTGAAAG
>NW_020439377.1:0-318 GCF_000699045.2 Agrilus planipennis | reverse complement strand
TTTATTATTAAATAATTAATAATTTTCTTACAATAGTCTCACGTTTTGCCAAAAAAACCTACATAAAAGCAATCAACTGACGATTGTGTGGTGTGTAATTAATCATATGATTTCAGTCCATTTTGTAACTAAAAAATGACGTTTCAGAAATAAGTCTATGGAACTGTGTTTATGCTCTATGACCGTTCCTAGCCTTAAAAGTGTACTTGCAAATTCGTAGTCTCTTAATTTAAAAACATTGTCCCCTGTGCCTTCTCTTTTATTCCTGGTGAGCTTTTGTATTTATTAATATTAATGCTTGTTACGGTGCTCAGCAGA
>NW_020439376.1:12291-13132 GCF_000699045.2 Agrilus planipennis | reverse complement strand
GGTAAGTAAATACAGTGTTAACGAAGTTATAAAACTAGGATATTATAAGGTAATTTCAAATTAAATATAAGACAATAAGAAAGAAACCCATGAAGGTAAGTAAATAAAAGATATTCAGGAAAATATGGATGAAGAATTAAAATAAAGAGAAACTAAGAAACAGTTATACAAAGGACTTGTTAACAAAAAGATTAATAAATACCTACCACCATTCCTCGAAGTGTCCTTGTAAAGACGATCCTCAAATTGACCGATTGCTGAAGTATTTCCTATTTGGTGTCTCAACTGGAAGATGCACCTACAAAAATATCAAATTTTACAAAAGTCTTCAACACAAATGTTTATTAAGAATAAGTTTAAATCAAGAAGTTCATATAAAGAAAATAAAACAAATTTCAAAGAAAAATATTAACATTAATAGAAAAGAAGCTTTAAAAAGTAATTTCAAATTAAATATGAAATATGAATTAAAGAATTATGAAAGAACAATTAAAATAAAGAGAAACTAAAAAACAATTATACAAACGACTTGTTAACAAAAAGATTAATAAATACCTACCACCATTCCTCGAAGTGTCCTTGTAAAGACTATCCTCGAATTGACCGATTGCTGAAGTTTGGTGGCTCAACTGGAAGATACACCTAAAAAAATATGATATTTTACAAAAGATTCAACACAAACCTTTATTAAAAATAAGTGTAACTCAAGAGGGTTAATATAAAGAAAATAAAACAAATTCCAAAGAAAAATATTGATGTAAATAGAAAAGAAGCTTAAAAAAGTCATTTTAAACTAAATATAAGAAAATAAAAAGTAAACACATGAAGGTAAGTAAATAAA
>NW_020439376.1:6525-8952 GCF_000699045.2 Agrilus planipennis | reverse complement strand
CTAATTTTTTCGATTTCAAAAAGTGCAAAACATTCCGTATTTAAATCAGATCCTTATCCACCAGTGAAACGCCGAAATGACCGGACTTACAGCTTCGATTTCTCGAAACTGCAGGCTTGACCATTTTGACGCTGTCACTGAGGGAGAAGGATAAATACGGAGTCGCGGTAAATTATATAAGCTAGCTATCCAGCCGCTCTTTCCGAAGCCTCTACCTCATGCAATGAACCACCTAGGCGCCATCAGCAGTTCATCTGAGTGAGACAACTTACTCAAGTGACCGTATAAGATACCTAACGCTAGCTGCTACGAGCCAACTATATGTATTAAGTAAAAGGAAAATAATGGCGGTGAATAGGTTAAACTAAAAGACATTTATTCACGACTATTATACGAAATTTTAAACAAAATTCATATTGGGTAGGTAACAAATGTAAATTATAAGAAAATTGTGGAATATTTTTTTTGAAAAATGTTTACAAATACTAATTTTACTGACTTTTTTAGTTTACCCTCCCAAAATAATACTTAAATTAATAAAAACAAGATTAAACCAATTTTGTTATATATAAAAAAGTTGAAATAGTCGTACAAAATTTAGAATTTGAAAACTTACGTACATACTATATGTACACATGTTATTTTATAAAAATTAATTAATAAAACCAAAATTCTTTTACGTAATTCACAAAAGTTCGTAAAGATCATTTATATAAATATATTTCGTTCTAATAAAAGAAATTCTTAATTAAAACCATTGTGTAATTCAGTGTTCACAATTGTAATCAAACAACAACTAGTACTTGCGCGTTTAGATTCAGTCTTTGTTAACAAATTGAGCCATTCCTAATGTAATAATTAAGAAGCACCCTTATTATTTAAAACATAACAAACACTAAATTTAACGATGACGATCATGCAAGGTAATGATCAAAACGGATGACAACTCTTATTTCAATAACTCACCATTCATACTCCATTCCACCTGTAATCCTAATCCTAATCCTAAGTACAACTTTGTTCCAATCACTGTTCAAATTCACATTGATTGCACAACACGATATCGGATAAGTTTTCTTTACTAATCTACGAAAACTAACGCGATAATTCAATTAATTAATAGCACTCGATCCTACCCATTAACATGGCGCCGAATTAATAATAACAGTAAATTGTAATATTAATTTCTATTGTTCGTGTTAGATCGGACCTGCACACCCAAGTACCTTTCTTTTAGAGGAAATGTTTCAATTTCCATCTCTTTCTCACACTCATTATATCTATCTCTTTCTTTCATTGGCGACCAAGCAAGCCTTTTTGATAATAACGAACTCGCTTTTATCAGGCATGAAAAAACACAGACAAGTATACATCGCCTTTAAAGGGCAAAAAACCTTTCGATAAATAAATAGGTTTCACTAAAATGAGTTCCGTTTTGCGACCTGTTAAATAAAATTATTTTGAAAGATATTAAATGTGAATGTAATACACAAAAATATGGGGAATAACGTCCTTAAAACTATTTTTGACTGCAGTGAAAATTAAAGCAAATTTCATTGGTAAAACGCGAAAAATACGTAGAAATGTTAAACATAGAAAAGCGCAACTAAAATTTCGACCTGTTAAACAATTACTTTGAAAGATGTTAAACGTGAATATAATGCATAAAAATTTGGGGAATAACGTCCTGGGAACTGTTTATGCTGTGGATTTACATTAAAGCAAATTTCATTGTTAAAACACAAAAAATACGTAGAAAGGTTAAACATAGAACAGCGCAACTGAAATTTCGACCTGTTAAACAATTATTTTGAAAGATGTTAAAAGTGAATGTAATGTATAAAAATGTGGGGAATTATGCCCTGGAAACTGTTTATGCTGTGGATTTACATGAAAGCCAATTTCATTGTTAAAACGCGACAAATACGTAGAAATGTTAAACATAGAAAAGTGCAACTAAAATTTCGAACTGTTCGATAATTATTATGAATGGTATTAAAATGTGGGTAAAAACATCCTGTATACGGTTTTTGATTGCAGAGCAAATTAAAGCATATTTCATTGTTAAAACTCAAAAAAAAGTACGTAGAAATGTTAAACATAGAAAAGCGCAACTAAAATTTCTACATGTTATGCAATTATTTTGAAAGATGTTAAAGGTTAATATAATACATGAAAACGTAGAGAATAACATCCTGAAAACAGTTTTTGACTGCAGTGCAAATTAAAGCAAATTTCATTGTTAAAACGCAAAAAATACGTAGAAATGTTGAACATAGAAAAGCGCAACTAGAATTTCGACCAGTTCGATAATTATTTTGAATGGTATTAAAGGTGAATGTAATGCATAAAAATGTGGGTAATAACATCCTGTATACGGTTTTTGATTGCAGTGCAAATTAAAGCATATTTCATTGTTAAAACTCA
>NW_020439376.1:5014-5988 GCF_000699045.2 Agrilus planipennis | reverse complement strand
AAGTATGTAAACTTAAGAAAATAAGGTAAGTAAGGACAAAACAACCATTTTTCAATTTAAAGATATTATAATAAATAGGCTACAACCACATCGTTAATGGTATAATCTTAAAACAATGAAAGAGTTTTCAACTTATTTAGGTAGTTAATTTTTGAAATTAACCCCAATATTACAGAATGGAGAAGCTAACATTCTCCTTGAAATACAAGTTCAAAAAAGTTTAGTTTATATGAGAATCTCGCATTCATTTTTAAAGCAAATTTTTATAGATGTTTCTCATAAAATCATGGAAATGTTTCGTTCTCTCAGTCGACCGTTCAAGCATACGACAGTTAAAGAGAGCAAGTATTCGGATAATAAAAGATAGACAATTACGCTCGAAATACTGTAGACTAATATTATAGACAAAAGGAGCCTTTTTCAATATAAAAAATATTATAGGTAGATCACAACCACACCGATAATCGAATAGCTTTACAACTATGAAAGAGCTTTGAACTTTGATTTGTTAATTACCAAAATCAGTCCATACATACTATTAAATACAGGAATTACCACATTCTCCTTGTAATATAAGGTTAATAAATCTTATTTCATACAAAAATGCATTAATCTTCAAGACAAATTTTTAATTACTGTTTAGGACTATTAAAGAGATTTGGATAATAAGAGATACGAATTACGCTTAAAAAGAATTACACTGTTCTTAGCGACAAAATGAGCCTTATTATATTTAAAAATATTAAAAAATAGGCCAATAACAAAGCTTTCAACTTTAACTCGTTAATTTTTAAATAAAGTTCCAGGTAACTAAGGGTTGGAAGATTTTTATTTATGAAGAACCAACACCAACCTTTCGCAACTATTCTAATAAAAGTTCAAAAAAGCCTCATTTATCTAAAGATAACGCATTAATATTTAAAAGAAAACATTATTTGCAATTTATAACAAATCCAGGGAACTGTCTTGTTCTC
>NW_020439376.1:0-1368 GCF_000699045.2 Agrilus planipennis | reverse complement strand
CCAAATCAGCCCCAACATATTATTAAATAGACAAACTAAGACATTCCTTTAGTAATACAAGTTTAAAAAGGTTTAATTTACACAAAGATAACGCCTTAATTTTTAAAATACATTTTTATAACTATTTATAACTAAAACAAGCCAAAATGTCTTACTCTGTCGCTCGAGCGTTCAAGCACACGGCTGCTAAAGAGAGCAAGTATTCGGAGAATAAAAGATAGACAATTACGCCCGAAAAAAGCAAAATTGTTTTTAACAGCAAAAAGAGAGCTATATTATAGTAATAAATATTAAAAAAAGGCTATAACCATCCCAATTATGCTATAGTTTTGAAACAATGAAGGAGCCTTCAAGTTTGGTTTGGCCTTATAAAATTCAAACAAAAATGAACAAGTTTGGTTTGTTAATTTCCGAAATTACTCTCCACGTATTACACAATAGACAAACTAATAAATTTTCATTGTAATACAAACTGAAAGGATTTAAATACGTTGGCGGTTGTTTCTTAAAAAAATAATTAACTTTTAACCCCCTTTGGTGTTGATTTCACATTAATACTAGTTACCGTCCCTTATTTAAACCCACTGTAAACAAAATGCAATATTAGGTACAATTACCGTTTTTACCTTGACTTTTAAGTTTATAATTCAAAATAAGGGGAAATTCTTCATCTCGTAACAGACTATTTTTAAACTCTAAGTTT
Source organism: Agrilus planipennis (assembly GCF_000699045.2). Taxonomy (NCBI): domain Eukaryota; kingdom Metazoa; phylum Arthropoda; class Insecta; order Coleoptera; family Buprestidae; genus Agrilus; species Agrilus planipennis. The sequence goes on along the minus strand of NW_020439376.1, from coordinate 665 downwards.
AATCGAAAAATTTTTCAAACAAAACGTACTCCCTATTTAAAGGTAAGACATCGAAAATAGAAAAAAAGAAGGTTTCGTTTAAATGACAACAAAAAGTTATAGGAAAAAGTTGTTCATAATGCTAAAATTCGCCGCGATTCTTTGCATAGCCCCGTATTTTGGCATTCTGAACAACTTTTTCATATAACTTTTTTCGATTGAACCTATATTTCACATGGGAACCACTTAAACGAAAGCTTACTTTTTTTATTTTTAAACACTCTGTATAGTAAATCAAATTTGGATATCACAGACGATCTTGTATTAAAATGGGGAACAAGTTTTGTTTAAAAAATTTTTCGGTGAAACTTGAGGTTTGACCATGGAGTGCATATTGCATACTTTTTGGGCCATATTGTATATTACGTTTATGGTCTCCTTAATTTTAATACCATCATTTTCCCTTATTTTTACCAGCTTTATTTTCATCGTCATAGACGATGATATTCAAAGTCAAATAATAATTTCCAGCAAAGAAACATAACAGTCTACTATCTGATTATAAAAAAGGCAATTATGACGGAACGAGGGTGATTAGATAAAATTCTAACCACTGACCGAATGTCCTTTGTAACACACGCCTGAATCACACCATGAAAGTAAATTACATACAATGTATAATAATA
>NW_020439375.1:11960-16779 GCF_000699045.2 Agrilus planipennis | reverse complement strand
ATCTCTTATAACTTATAAAATTTGAAAAAAACGAAAGATAAATTCCTCTCCTCAAATACATATGTATTTCTAGTGACTGACTAGTTTTCATTAAAAATAATCTATCGAAAAAGTATTGAGAAAAAGCAAATACGTTAATTTTTCCTGCACATCTAAACTTTTTATTTTTTTATTATTAATGTACGACAAAAAGCGTTATTAAATTTCCCCGCAGTTAAGTTACCACATTTTGTTTAGTCTAACGATCCCCAGAATCAGATAAATAACGGGCAATTGAATTAAGTAGAAAATTTCGAATCAACGAAACGACTTGCAAATGAACGAAGTCGTTTGCTGGGGACCAAAGGGAGGTATAAAGCATTTAATTGTTCTGAAACCTAAGCGTCTTCTTTGAACATTAGTTAGTACGCAACTGTGCTCATATTTCACATAGAAAGCTATGATAATGGCTTATTTCATACGAATACTGTTTGCCACTCGTAGATTAATAATGTACACATTTGTGAATGAATTCAAAATTCAAAACAAGCTTACGATGTCATTACATCCAAATTGGAATTGTTCCATAAATTCCTTCAGTTCAACCTCGATAGGGTAATAACATTTTCATGTATTTATGCCCTGCATCAATTTACCATTTATGTAGCTATAATAACGCTATAATGTCATAACGCCTCGAGATGGATGCACAAATATTTCATTACTTAAAATTATTTTGACTATTTTCACGAAGACTATCCTTGTCGTAATGGTTAGATGTCATGTTGTTCTTGATGAAGAAAACATTGGTGAATTTAAAAATATCTAACAATGAATAAAAAAAGGCTTCGTAGAACAATTGAACAACCCTTGTTCCTAGAAATAATTGTTTAATTATTGTGCATTTCTATTTGTTACCAGTACTTGAAAAAGTCCTTAAATAAGGAGGAAACAATGTACAAAAATAAATTAAAAATTACAAGTTCTTCCCCTTAGAGTCACTTTGAGCTCGAAACTGTTAGCCCCATTGCTTCGAGTGGTCGAACAATTTGTTTAATCACTTTCTTTGTGGAAGGAATTGTTTGTAAATACGTATGCAACACATTGTACACTTCAGCAGCACAAATTGCTGATACTAATAAATACGGAATATTACTTTGTCTTGTACTGACACCACTCATAATTTCTTTTATATACAATATTAAGTACTAACTTAAGTATTTTTGTCCAAGAAAATTTACGAAGCATCTTTTTGCAATACTAAAAACATGTGCATAAAGCAAGTTAATGTAATAATAAATCTTCCTCGATGCGACCAAACCAAGAATGTTATTACTTAAGTGAATTTAACCATAAGATTTCCCTTAAGAGAATAAAACATATAAGAAACTTTAACCTTATTCATTGTGAGTTTCTAATTACTGCGATATTCGCTTACACAAGTCGTAAATACATTCAGAGATGAAAAATTTTTTCAGAGAAATAAGTACGTTCTTTTTTTATTTTGCAGAAGTAAAAACGTTTTTGAGGAAACAACGACAGTGATGGTTCGGTGACATTGTTCAAAAAGTGCCGGTTCCTCTTTCGGTGAATGGCCAAAAATTTAGCGGGGTGTCATTAAAAAGGTGCCGCGTAAATCAAAAGGAAACTCGACTCGGTTTGGCCCATTTCTAATTGAAAAGGAGAAGGAACGGAGGGCGGTTTCGGGTCGGCTAGTAAAGCATCGGCGTCCGTCGTCGCAACCATTAACCCCCCGACTCTCCCTCTTTCTCTAATTTATGTTCGAGAGAAGCTACGATATTTTTCAGACGGTTAAAGTAATTGTATCCCGCAGGACTGTTTCGCGTTGTTGGCGCGCGAAGAAAATTTGTCATCTTCTTTATTGTTAAGATTTCTTTCGCGGTCGGGAAAATTAATGAGTTTCGCGCCTGAATTTTCGTATAATTGCCGCCTCTCGTCACGTAATGACTCGTTAAGGACTGTGTCAACACCTTCTTCGTACCCTTCCAGCGACAATGACGGTACCTACCGCCGACTGCTTCTATCGCTTTGCCTGCTGCGCTTGACAACTATTGTGCTTATAGCTATCGCGTCGCGTCGCGTCACATCGCGCTTCGAACAGAAGAATATTTCCTTTTTTCATTTATCATTTTTTTGTGCATGTTATATGAATGTACAGTTCAATGAAGTAGTATTTTTATTTGCTAAAGAAACTCTTTTTTCATACTGATTGAGTCGGGGTCAACCGGGCAGGCAAAATTATAAACAAAAAGGATAATTTGTAACATTCCTTTTTATAGGACAATTTTTGTATAGTTTTAGATTTTAATCAAATTTCATACGTAGGTGTGATTTCGTGCAGCCCTTTTCTGTGCATGAAAATAGAAAAATTGTTATTGACATTAACAAATAATAGTAGAATAAAGATTCATGCTATAGGGCGTTTCGTCTGGAGTTTACTTAGACTACGGTCCTATAGCCCGAATTTTTATTCTACTATGGATTCCGGCCGTGAAAGCCTTTGTTCTTATATTAACAAATAATGTGTATATTAGCAGTTTAAGGAAGGTGAAAGAGATATTGAAAGCTTCATAAAAATTAAAATTACGTCACTTTTCAAGCACTAATTCTCAGCATTTAAATTGGAAATTTTTAGAAGCAAACGTTAGGAAAATAATTATTAACATGTTATTGTTATTATTATTGATAAGCATTTTGGGAGGATTTTAAAATTTTAAAGGCTTCGAAATACTAATTAAACTAGAGATTCACTGGATAGTAGTTTTGCCATTCTGCATTAGCTTATATATTTGTTAATAGCAGTTTTTCTATCTTTTGCTTTTGAGAATGTTCAACTGAAATGCACAGAAGACGATTTCACAAAGTCGCTTGCGTATTTTTAAAATTCATCGAACGGTTTAAATAATATTTTCAACCCTTAATTATTAATTAATTAGAATAATTCTATTTATGTTTTATTTAGTTTTATTTCCAGCGTTTGAAATACACTATTCATATGATCCTTTTGCATTCAATTCACCATTTATGAATTAATTTCGCTGATCATTTCAAATAATATACTTAAGGACACGCAAGCTGACGTCAAAGTTGTTAACATTTGAAGTATTTAAGTATTTCAAATGTTAGATATTACTTGTCCTTCTGAATCCACGACGCTGCTTCTACATTTAAGTGAAGGATACGTAAATCAAAATAATATGAGTGTCAGTAATTTTTCGTAACTGCCAGACGTAGGTTGCGATTTCGGTATTATTTGACACCTCATCAGCACGTCATATAAGCATGTGTAACATCGTAATTCCGTCAGTTTCATAAAATATTTCTGATTCTGTCAGTAACAATATATAAATACACTATTAATTCTAAATCTTATTCAAATAACTATACCTAAGTATCCACATTTTGAATTGGACTATTTAAATGTAATTTTCTGTAGTTAAAGGAGCAATAATAGACTTTATTAGATAATTTGAACGTAACCAACTTTTATGTTGAACTTTCGATGTAACGTCAAAAAAGTTTTTGGATATTTCATTCGCAAAGTGCTGTCTATCTATCAAGTAAAACTTACTTGGAGAGTGTGCTATATCGTTCACAAGCAAGATGCACAAGTTAAATTTGTAAGGTATATTTGTACATAAACGTAAGGTAACGTAAATTTGTCTCTGACCTTTCTCAGACTTTTTCGGCTCCTGAGGTCGTATTTTCTTTCGAAGCATTAATTTAATATGCAAGGAAAATGGACTCCGTATTCCGGAGTGAGCTATTAACTTCGCCGTTTCCCTTGCGGCGCTGTCTTGCGAAAATTTTCCCGGAAAAAGGTAGCCGACAGGTCGTTATCGTCTCCTTTTGTTGCACCATTTTTGCATTCTACTCTCTAATTGTTCTAGAATACGTATGGTCTTCTTTACCAATTTTATTTGAAAACGTATTTGAATAGGAGGAAGAAAACAGGAAAGAGAATGTAATTATTCTTTACGTAATGAATAATTAGGTATTATCTTCATCATAAGGTCTAAAACTGGTTGGACACCCACCTCCACTCTTTCTTGTCCCGACCTAAATTTCCCTAAAACTAGAACATTTCACATCCTAAACTATTTGTCAACAGTAATCTAACTTTGGTCTAACTCTACTCCTCTTAGTTCCTGTTTCTACTTTTATCATGTCTTTAACTAGCCCTCCATACATGAGAAAGTGTCCTTCTGGTACCTCCTCATTTTTAGCTAGATGCTAAAACTGCTGTATCATATGCAAATATATGCATACTAATCTTTTGCTCCTGTATATCTATCCCTAAAGATGTCCTGTCTTTAATGATGTTTATTGCTATAGATTAAAAAGCAGCAGGAACGGTGTAAAATCTTGTCTGATGCCCTTTCTAATATTTACTTCTCTACGTTTCTGCTCAAGTTCTATAACTGCCCGTTGCTCTTTATATAAACTAAGTATCACTCATCTATCTCTGTATCTCATTTCTACATTTTTAACTATCTTTAACTTCCTCCCTTTTAACATTTTCAAAAACTTTTTCTAAATCTACGAATTTTATGTACAGTTTTTTTTATGTTATATCAGTTATATTTAATATATTACCAATTTTAGTTTGATGATGGTTAAATAAACCGAAACGTCACAAAAAATAATAGTGTTTTTTTAATTTTTTGATCACTATCGTGCGACTATAGCATCTCAATGTCCAATTAATTATGTCCTAGGCTTATTTTCGATATCCTGGATGTGCTGATTTTAATTAAAAAAACGCCATTTTTTATACGCGTTTGACGATATCCGGCTAGAGAACCGTCCTAACAACAAA
>NW_020439375.1:0-10391 GCF_000699045.2 Agrilus planipennis | reverse complement strand
CACCTCAAATGAGGAGGTCAAAAACCTCCTCGATCAGTTTTTTGCCAGCAAAGACCAAAAATTTTATGAGCGTGGAATTATTCTACTACCAGAAAGATGGCAAAAGGTGTTGGACCAGAACGGTCAATATATAAATAATTTAATAAAGTATTTGTTTATTATACGAAAACTGTCTTTCATTTCCACAAAAAAAAAACGAAATGACTTTCCGAACAACCCGATACTTTAATTTAATGTTCATACTTTTGTAACGATGATCTAATCTGAAATACATATATGTCTTGACTTGCAGGGTAATAAAATGTGGTAGAGATTAATTATAACTGCATGTTATTTCTGTAAGTGAGTTCAAAACGACTGTACAAATTGTGATGGTAATAAAGATGTACATACCTATTACTTACTAAAACTGTTAAATTTCATTTATCGTATGTCCCCTACTAATGACAGGTAATTTTAACGGTTTACGGCGACTGAAGCGTGAGCATTCAATGTACCTGCTTTAAACTGAATGACAAGATCATGGGACAGACGACAATAATTGAGCAGAAATTCTTGATTAATTATGTTTAACAAGTACACTCCGCGGTTAATTTCTGAATAGTTTAATATACATTAGTTTCAAGAACATTATGCGGTAAACGAGATGATAATGGGGATGAAACACTTGGTAATAAGTGTTAAAAAATCCGACAGGTTCTACGAAACTAGTGTACCTAATACGTTATGTTTTGTTAATGACTACAAGTATACTTTTTTGTGCTTAAGGGCGGGATGAGCTTCTCTAAATACCTTTCTGATACTGCTAGTAATATTTTTCTATCTCAAAAGGAAAAAACGAACCCTTTTACAATCACTTCGTTGTTTGCCCAAGACCCTTTTTCTCAGGAACGCGTGGAGGGATAAAGTTGAAATTAATACCAAATACTCAGGTTTAAAACACCTTAAAGCTATCAAAAAATCAAACTTTTAAGTCAACGCAATCAAAAGATAAGACCGTTTATATAGCAAGGGAATGAAAACATGTAGGGTACTTCCCGTTGACCTAGAATCATGAAATTTGGCAAAGGGAAAAATCTAAAAACCGTAAATTTGTAGTTATATGACAAAAAAAAATTTTAATTGCAATAGTCTAATTATACTTTTTAGGGCTGAGTTTGGGGGAAATTTTAAAACATACTCGGAAAAAAGCAGGAAAAATCTTCAAGACATGATCCTTGTCACAGAGGAACTATTTACAAACCTACATTTGTAAAGAACCCTCGATGCATTTGGCTGAGTTTTTTAAATCAAAAGATACAGTAAACTAGAATCTAGATCAACGATCGGCAACTGGCGACGATCAAATTAAATATTCAAATAAACTATTTAAAAGATACTTTTCTGTAGATAACATGTTTGAGCGTCACCTCTATCTTTTTTTGGAAAGGAAGGATATATGGGTATGTTTTTTATGGACTTCGATAAAAAGTTTTAAAAACATCCGGACTCCACCTAAAATTACTTTCCGATCCTGATCTAGACATTAGTTTTTTTGCTGTCATTATGTGTTAGTGCTACTGATTCATATCTCGAAAGCATGGCGTGACCGACAGTCGGAAAATTGACTCATTTTTTTTTAGCATTTGAATAGCCTCTTTATTTCCGCGTGACCTGAACTCCAAAAAAAAAAAAACCGGACGATTAGCGTTGCAGAACATAACCACCTAACTTTTGCAAATTTGGTCTTACTTTCCATAACAATGGTGGCTGATGAACAGAATATGGTCGTTCGCTGGAAGGATGATGCGAGCGGTTGGGCGCGGGGTACCTATTCACGAGACCGAAACGGAAAGCCAGGAAAAGAGATGGACAGAACGTGGCTCTACAACAACACCTCTAATCGCAGAGATAGCACAAAATGCCGGAAAATCACTTTAGTGCAGATAAAGCGGCACAGCAAAAGTGAATGCAACTGAAGCGTTAATGTATAAATGGGCTGCATTTTTGCACAATGAACATTCCCATTGTCATGTACATACAGTGGGTAGATCCATTGTACACATAAATCCCAAATAGGTGGACGAAAGAAAATCGGAACGTTCGAGTACAACAACTGTTATTAGTGACGAATAGAGCCTGAAGAAGAACAATTTCGAAAACTGCAGTGAAAATTTTCTCCTACACAATTAGCATTTGAAAGAAAATTGCGTTGGTTAGGTTAGAGCTGGTACAGCAGAAGCTTTCCGAAATACCATTTAATGGATAGAACTCTTTAAAAATGTAATAATCACACTTAGGTTGGACAGAGTCTATACTGTGTTTGTTCGACTTTGTGAGCATGTGACTGAAAAGTCGCTTCATTAACAGAGCAATAAGACATTGATTCATGAAAAATATAATACTAAAAGCACATATGTATATCGAAAATATTTATTAGTCAACGCGGGATAGCTACAGACTTTCAGTGATCCTGTCTAATAATTAAAAAAAGACTATAAGTAGGAGAAGTAACTCTCTACTAGTGATGCAAAAGAAATGTCATAACGGAAACAGACGCGGAAACAGGAGTAAATAGTAAATTTTTGCGGAAGCGGAGACGGAGGCGGATGCGGAAGTGTAATAATTTTAGGTGACTCTTTAATACAGTGGTCGTGCTCCCTTTTCGCGAATATTTTGTTACAGATTTTGAATTTAGTACTTACATCCGTTTATATCAACAAAATAATACCAAATAGAACTTCTTTTTGGTTTCAAAATTGTACTTTTAACTCAAAATCTGCACCACTGAGGAAACACTATACAATATAAATAAACGCTATAACTGTGTTAGTATTTTGGAAATGAACTTATTAGGAGATTTGAAAAGGGGGAGCTAGACGTTAGAAAACCAATAATTTGGAAAATATCAACATTTGAAATAATAGGAAATATATTTAAGCCCTCTTTCGTGCTTACTGAAATGTTGTAGGCAAATCTTGTTCTGCCTGATCACCTAACTTTCAAAAAATTCTTATATTTGTTTATTTTCAATGCTGACATTCAATGTACCTCTACTATTTCCTAAAAATTAGGCCTCATATTAGTGTGGTTACTCTCTATTGAGCGAAAAAATGCTATTAGGCATACATTATTTTGGATATTGCAGTAAAAATACAAATAAATATTTAACTTAAGTGGCAACTAAAAACATTAAGCGAACGAAACTGTGCAATAAAAAATATTTCACGTCAAGGCACTCATCTACAGTATAATTCATTTTTAGTATAATCTATAATTCATTCTTAGCCATTTTAAAATGACGAAACGACCCATCAGTTATGCGATTTTATAGTACAATATTATAAATTTATAATAATATAAAATGGCGTGTGTTTATTTCATAGGTACTTTACTTCGGCCATACAACCGATGATATCGACCGGTATGGCAATAGCCTTTCTCTGTTAATAAGGGTTTACGAGGTCGTATTTCGAGTGCTTCTCAAAACGGTCCCACCAGCAAAGAGTATAAAGCGGACAAGAGCTGACGGACGAACGACGAGGGCCACTTTACCGAGCTGCCCATACAAATTGTTATTGGTCAGTACTGCATACACGTCATTAATTAGGCGCACAGGTATTCAGTAATTAAACAGGAAGCATCAAACCGAAACGTGAGCCTTGGATTTATGAAAACCACCGGTTAGTTTTTAATTTGGAGTAAAATGTTATCACGTTAAATATGCTGAAAACAAAACCTAAAATCTCAGCGAGGATGCTTTATCTATGCTAAGGTAGTTTTGTAATAAATAAAATGTACAGACAGGTGCAGGTCCTGAAGGTTCCTGCGCTTACTTTTTAATTTATATTAACACCAATTTGGTATACATATATTTTTAAAAAAGTTTATTAGCACCTAATAAATATCTAATATTGGGAAAAGTGCAATATCATTCCTGTATTTTTATATAAACATAATTTTTTATTTAACTTCTCAATCACAATTTCATAGAAATATACCAAAGATTGACGGTAGGCGCGGTGAAAAGGAAAGTTTAGAAACTTTTGTAACGTGATGGTGCTATAGGCGAAAGATGAAGATACCGTCGATAGAGAAGGTTAGAAATGGGGAGATATTAAAAACAGTAAGAGAACAGAGTGCGCTATTGAAGTTAATAAGACATAAGCGAGAAGTTGGTATCATAGGATATCTTCTCAGGCCTGAAGGGAAATGCGAGTAATAGTTCAGGGTAGGAAAGAGTGGAGGTGCGTGTTCAAGCAGTTCTAGGACTGACGACCCTATTGAAAATGATGATAATGATGAACAAATCGTGATGACTGTAGTTCTTAGGCAATCAGTTACGACTCAGCACCTGCCCAGTCACCACTGAAGATGTCGTCCGCAAAGAACGGCGAAACGTTTGGAAAAGTAAAATTCCACGGACCACGGCCAAAAATATAGGAAGAAAATACCGCATCGAAATCGTGATGAGTGTCCATCAAATAGATTTACGATTAGATCAAATTATCTCCTTTTTAATCGCACGTTAACTAGGTATTTTCATCATAAGGTTGTCAATTCTAAAACTGGTTCGATACGCACCTCTACTCTTTCCTACCCCGAGTTAAACTTCGCATTTCCCTAAAACTAGAACATCCCAAACCCTTAACAATTTGCGAATAGTAATCTAATCTAGGTCTACCTATACTCCTCTTAAGTTCTGTTTTTGCTTCTAAAATGTCTCTGATTAGCCCTTCATGCCTAAGAAGGTGTCCTACCAACCTGTCTCGCCTATTTCTTGTTAACTTCCAAGTAGGTATATTTGATTTAATTCATATTTGACTGAATACAACCCCAGTATTCTTGTTCTAAAAGTAGGATTCCCCTTTACACAATTTATTACTTTGACGGGGTTGTTATTTCTCGAATTAGTTGGTGTAATACCATTAAGTACATAATGTAAATTAGCCGTTCAAACGTCTTAAGATCTTAAATGTACAGATGATACTCCCAAAACCGTAGCGGGAGACATTTTCGTAATACATTATAACACAGAGGTCAAAAACAGGAAAGCTTGTCGTCGGTTCCGAGGATATTTAAAGGAATTATTGTTACGTCGATGTCCGACGCTACAAAGCGGTCGTGGAATTGAATTCGTTGCAACGTATAACGCGGACCTTTCATCAAGATTAGCATTTGCAGGGTGAAATTCAATTATGGGAATGCCCTCTGTTACGCTCTGCATTATTAGCTCTTAGATTACCCACGTTATAACGTTATGGAAGCGGCAGGGTAACCTGGTATAGGGACAAACAGCGTTCGTGCATAAACGGACAATAACCAAAAGCGACAAAACCTTAATTTGTAGATATATTTTCTTGATGTTTGTCAAATGATGTTGTACGTAATACGTTCACGCGTGAGTAGTACATGCGAATATTTCGCATCCTTTTTTAATGGACGTAGAATGCCGGGGTGGAAGATTACATAAACCCTGTTCTGATTGTAAAAGATGCAATCAGTAGTTATTAGTCTCACATAGAAGACCAAGTACTTAGAACTTAGTTATATCAATTATTCCTCTAATAACTACTAAGTGTAGATTTGCAGATGATATAGCAGTATTAGCATCGAGCAAGAAGGACCTAGAGATAGCTTTAAATAAAATGGAAGCGGTACTGACAGATCAGTACTGTATGAAAATAAATAAAAGTAAAACTAATACTGGTATGCAAGGGAAGAGAAAAAGTAGGGAAAGAGCGAATATAAAGATATGAGAAGAAAAATTAAAAGAAGTGGCTGATTTTAGGTATCTAAGAAGTCAGATAAGTCAGGACGAAAGGAGTAGTAGGGATTTAAAGCAGAGGATAGCGCAGGGTCGTGTCGCCTTTAATAAAAAAAACGGTCAATTTAGAAATTCGAAAAATGCGAAAGTTTAGCTCAGGACAGGAAAGAGTGGAGGTACGTGTCCAACCAGTCTTAGGACTGATGACCCTATGATGATGATGAACTACCAAGTGTATGATATATCTAGTATTTATTAGAACGCGAAAAAAACAAAATAACTTTTCTTACAAACGATGTTTCGTTTTCATTTTCTTTTTGACAAATATACTTATTTATTTTTACAGTTAAACGGCTTTAACATACGCGTATTTTACCCCAGTGGTTCTAAAATAATGATGCTATTTTCCTACAAACATCACAAAGCAAACATGGAAAAATTCGATATGCAAACAACAGAATAATGGCTCACTAAGAAATTTCCATTTAGTATGAATTGTCGAAGTATACGTAATGTTCATTTCCGCATTCTTCTTTCCGCATTCACTTTTAAAGAGAAAGAACAGGTTTCTTGAGTTGAAAGTATATTTATAACGGGAAACAAGATGCGATTGTATAATATCCGGAATGCAGTTGCACCAAGTGCACTTTACAAAACAATACACTGATGGGAAAAATCAATCGATGATAACTATCAATTTCATTCCAGGAATGATACTATAATACATGTATTTTCCAACTCAAGACATAATGCTCCTAGTTTATGTATGTATGTATTGCATATTAAAATCTGGAATATTTAATAATTTCTTTTTCTATCAATATGAAATTCAACAATTGCTACAATTGATGCTTTTGTTTGTTGTTTCTTCCTTACCTATCATGTCTTTAAATCTCAACGTAGTTATTAAAACTTTGGCAAATAATTGTTCAGATGTGAAATCAATAAGGACATTTTCGCATGAATGACTAGTAACATTTAATGGATGCATAAGTTAGTGATATAGCTACGTAAGGAGTAGGAGGTCAGGAGACAGAAAATACATAACACAGAAAAAAATCACTTGTTAGTATTTCATCACTTTTGAGAGGTGTATGCTGAAATGACTGAAATGACTAACAAATTAATTAATAATTCCCCCAGTTAAATTGTTTGAAATATAATTTTTTATTTATCTCAACTGTTATTTTTTATTAAAAAGAAATTTAAACATAGCCTAGTTATGAACACTTTGACTTTTTTGTCTCGTATACCATCCTACTTCATCCAACGGTACCTATACCACCAAACAAAGCTATTAAAGTTGCAAATTTTGATTATAAACAACAAATTCGTTCCCTAACATGTAAAAAATTAAGTTACTCACCGCATTCGAATGGGTTTGGTCGGTTTTCAGCTCCTTGTGATTGGAAAATTGAACGTAAACTGCACGTCCGCGTAGTTGGGCCATGCAATTACCAAAATAATTGACCATGGAAGTGGCGGCGTTTTCGTCGGCCATTTCCAAAAAAGCTTGGTTTTTACCCTTTAGCACCAGGACATTCGTTACACGACCGAACGGTATACCGAGTTGGACTATTTCCGGTTCAGTCACATCGTTCGGAATGTTACGGATGTGAATAACTCGCGATGGTTTATTAATGTTCGTGCTAGTTTCGAGTTTAACCTGCAACAAGGATAAATAAAATTACAACCCATAAATAAAACACACCACAATTACAAATTAATAAATAATAAAGTTAAACATCTCTTAACATCAGGTGAACATAATATGGAGGTTTGGTTGGAATATATAACACTCCCTCTATCGGTTGACGCGCTATTTCAAAGTTCTAATTGAACACACCTCGTACATTTAGCCCACCTGCACTTATACTTAATTAAAATGTTAAGTACCTATTCCGATTTTACTTATTCAAACCGAGCGACATGGCCTAGAGGTCTAGACCATTGCTTAGCATTCGGGAGGACGCCGGTTCGATTCCGGGTCCGTCTGCCTTGGTCCAAGTTTTTCTGGTGTTTCCTTGGACCACTTAGGCAAATGCTGAGGCAGTAATATTCCACAGTTAATCTTTCATTCTCTTCTGTCTTCATTTCGTCCGTCTCATCTTTCTCACCCGAACCACTATCCACCCATTCCCACGATTTCTGAAAGCAGGCTGAAGAGGGCCTTCCGCCCTACCTTCCGGCGTAGTCCGGAGGAACTGCCCGCCCACCAGCATTACTGGCTGGTGGGAATGAAACACCCAAAAAGAAAAAGAAGACTTATTCAAATGAAACCAGTAGCGTTAATTTTTTTTAGTACATACTGTGCATAACAAGTTTTTGGAATGTTATCACAAGTTGTCGTAGATCTGCTGTTTTCTACATTCATCCCACTCCCTCTGCTGATCCTGCCATTAATTTTTCCAGTCTTCCATCTGTTCTTTATGCTTAGCATAATGACATTAGGTGTTTTGCTATTTCCTTGTGTTCTTAACAAAGTCTGCACAATTTTTCGCTGCTTTCTAGCTAATATCTGATTTCTTTCCATTCGTTTCCCATTCTAAATCTAGCTACTATTTTTATGTTCTTTATTTTTCCTTTTTTCTTGAAGATATTCTGGAACTTCTTCTTGTCTCCATTGTAAATAATTTGTTTTGCATATCTTGATTTTCTTATTTTTTTCTTCTTCTACCTACCTTATTTTCTTCCTTTTCCACTCTTCAATTATGTTTTCTTCCATCTCTTCTCTTAATCTTAATTCCGTTATATCTTTTCATTTGCATAAAAGCTCCTTATTTTGTTCTTTCCGAAGCTTTCGTATTCATGATTTTTCTGCATTCATTCAAAATCATGTTATTTTTTTCGGATTTAATTCTAAACTTGTTTTACTAAATATGTTTTTTAAGTTTTTAATCATACTTTTTCCATATTTTCCACTAACATTATGTCATTCGCATACGTTAAGTAAATTTCGAACACAATTAGTCAACTCTGATAATACTTAAAAAAATGTTTTTTGGAGTTGCCAAACTATCGGGAGTTTACAGGTTTACACGACTATTATCCGCTGCTGTTAATATGTAATAAAACGTTTTATGATGTAAAAATCAATCAAACATAAACACATCGGCTTAAAATAGTTCTAGATGGGATAGAAATTCTACGAGAACAATTCGGCAGTCGGAATTTTCGAATCGATAATAGAAGGATACGAAAGTAAATTTTTCTTTCGGAACGAGCGAAATAGTTAAGCAGATTGTGGCTGGTGCTAGATAGAGGTCGTGCGCGTTCTCCAGGGACTAGTTTTCGGGATATATCTACCGAAGGGTCAATTTGTTACGGGCAACTTACCTTTGAGCCGTGGTAGCTACCAGGCCACAAATGACCCGTGTAGCTGCGCAAACCACGTCGTGGCAAATTGAAAATGTAAATATTTTAAAGTCGACGGCTTTTCTGCGGTTCGTAGCGCCGGAAAATATAATGACCCGTTTCAGCACGCAGCTTTCATACGGGAAAACTAATAGTTGCTTATATTTGGACAAACATAAACCTTGATCAGGTCTAATCTAATAAAATATAAAGAATATTTTTCACTATCTGTCAATCTCTATCGGCATTTTTGATGTAGTTTATTAGATCGGGGACCCAAAACAGAATACCTGCAGCTATTTGTTACCGTATATAAATTTGAGAGTTAGTATTTTTTGTAGTATTCATTGTGACATTATTTTTATTGCAAAAGCTACAAAAAAAAAGGGAGCACACATTTAGTGCGTATACTAATGAGTAGAAGTTGCATCAAAATTTAATTATAGAATTCAGATACAATTAAAAGGGTCTCGTACTTCGGGTAATTGAAATTGAACATTTTTTATGATACTCCCACACACTGAGGTACGCAAAAATATTTTTTTTTATCATAAATTTTATTTAATCATAAATTTAAGAATGTAAAAGCGTAACAAATAAGTTTAATATCTAGTTTTTCAAAGTATTATTTTGTATAATTCGAATGCCTGTTTATTAAGTTGCTTTATTTTAAAACAAACTTCCTTCGGTTACTTCGACGAGATATTTCTTACTAGAACCGACAGTGATTGAAAAGATTCAATTGTATTTTTCCTTGTGGTTTAAAATTTGATTGTTTTCGTAAAGGTAACTTTCTCTTCAAACATTTTAGTACATATAAAATAATGATTACATATTCTGAGTTGCAATAAATGTAGAACGTGGCTGATGATGAAATGGAAAAAGGGGAGAGAATAAGAGCCAATAATAAATAACACGGCGAAAAAATCCTGCTGCCAACGACTGATTTTTATTTCTTTCTCAGTAGGTAAATTTGAATAATTTGGCAATTTTTCCCACTTCATCAGGGAAATGGGCACTGTCAACCTAAGAGGTTTATAAATATAAAGCGATGTCTTTCGCGAATATGAAAATAATCGTCTTAAAAATTAAGCTAAAGGATTAAACTAATGAAACAAGTCTAATCGATGACATAAAACCTTTTATCATTGATATAGAAAACATTCTTATTTGGGCTTTTATCCTTCCTTATCTAATTTTATTATGAATCCTATTATTTACTTCTATATATATGTACACACAAATAAAATGATGCTTTTGTATGATTTTAAGACATAAACGACCTATATTT
>NW_020439374.1:12258-14020 GCF_000699045.2 Agrilus planipennis | reverse complement strand
AAAATGAAAGATAAATAAACTACACTCAATCTGAGTTTTTTATTCACGAACTATATACGGAGAGCAAACAGGGTCCCACTTGCCTCCCATTAACTACCTCCATGGAAGGCGCACTTACTAGAAGTAAAATTCAAGTTAATATTTACAATACGGTAATTTACCTAGTTTGTTATAATTACATCACAAATACATGGTAATATCTATAATGAGCGTAATTTTATTCATTGCTTCAGAGAAATCAAGCAGACTTGAGTGCATTCTATTACAATTAATAATTAAAACGATAGGAAAAACGTTATTCAAACGAATATTTAATGGAGTTTATCGAGCATTAGTGCTGAAGATGAGATAGCTAGTTTTACAACGACTGTAAATTCCACTGATCTTGTTTAATGCAATAATATCATCAAATTTAAACTGCACTTATAAAATTCAAATTAATAAAATATTAAAACAAAAAATAGAGAGATAAAGACTTGTTTTCTGCTGATTTTGTAATATTGCAGGCCAATGAGATCACGCTTGGAGAAAGATACATATGTATAGATTACCGAAATTAACCGTGACTTTCAGTGATTACTGATAATGCGCAATTAGTAATTGAGAAGAAATAAACAAGGATGTGTCTCCTCTACCAGAAACGGCATCAGTATGAACTACCTGCAACAGCAAATATATTCCATTCGTTCATTAAAACTACTTACATACTTTTCACCTTGCCTGTAAAATACTTTAGTCAGTCGCGGCAGGGGCTGTGAAAGTGGCTAACTATGGGTATGTTCCGAAATATAACCCAGCATACTGGCCAGTGTGTTGACGCCAAATTGACGCCATATTGAGAATAGTGTTTGTGCTCGTTTATAACAATTTTCTCCAAAAGTTATTAAGGTTTATTACAATAAAAAATTCCTCAAAGTCTGATGCGCACACGCCCGTTTGATATACTACAACGTCAGACTTGTCTCACCAGTACAATATGGTGGCACACCAGTACAATATGGCGTCGATTCATGACTTCGTCAGCAGTGGCCAGTATGCTAGTTTATACTTCAGAACACACCTATTAGTTATAGAGATAAACGGCTATCAATAGTTTTCAAAAATATACTACAATTCTTTTTTATAAATTGAAAAAGTTACCATAAGTATCACTTTTTGGGTTAGAAAAAACAGATTGTTAGAAATATCTTTATCTATTATCCCAAAAAGAAATCAGTGACGGAGCTAATTTCTGTCCCCTCCTACACCGCACAAATCTCCCTGTATTCCTTTCATTATCATCATCATAAGGTCGTCAGTCCTAAGACTGGTTGGACATGTACCTCCACTCTTTCTTATCCTGAGCTAATATTCGCATTTCCCTAAAACTAGAACAACCCATATCCTTAACTATTTGCGAACAGTAATCTAACCTAGGTCTACCTCTACCCCTCCTAACTCCTGCTTCTGCCTCTAATATGTATCTGACTAGACCTTCATGCCTGAGAAGGTGTCCTACCAATCTATCTCGCCTATTTTTTATTGACTTCGATAGCGTCCTTTCTCCTATTCTTTCTAAATACGTCTTCATTTCTAACATTTTCTACCCACTTTATCCTCATCATTCGTCTTTAACACCACATTTGGAAGGCTTCTAACCTTTTCTACCGTCCAGGTTTTGCACCCGTACAATGCCGCGCTCCAAACATACACCTTTAACAATCTTTTTCAAATTTCTAAATAAACCGTTCGCGAGCATAGAAGTGACTTCTTTTTATTGAAG
>NW_020439374.1:3838-8242 GCF_000699045.2 Agrilus planipennis | reverse complement strand
GTGTTCAATACCCGCAGTTCAAAGGCCTATTGGGCCTGTTTTTTACAGCGTATGCTTCAACAAACGAAAACTGTAGGGGAGAAGGAAAATAGCTTATCTTATTATAATCAATTAAACCTATTGCAATAGTTGAAACAGGACTGAATGAGGAATTGGGCCATCATCTGAGTTCATAAGAATATTTTTATTCTTTTGAATGTATAAACTTTCCCAAGCGTCAAGTTCTGATTTGCAAGAGACTTCTTTGATTAACTTTAAACATTTAGGGCCTATAGGGTGGTTTGTATTGAAAATATGTTGGGCAACACTAGATTTATCTATCCTATTTAATCTAAAGTGAGCGATATGTTCTTTGTTTCTTGTAGAAATTGCACGTTTTGTTTGTCCAACATATTTAAGTTTACAACCTTAAAATTCCGGACTTGTTATTATTTTCTAATTTGTCTTCTGTGTTTCCTAACGAACATGTGTTTTTCTAACTTTCATGTTAAGCATTATCAATAAGAGACTCAACAGTTTCTTTTTTTGTGCTTGTATCATATTCCTTGCCATTTCGCAATCAACGTTGTATTTGTGTCATACTGTACACATGGAAGACGACATGCGTTCAAACGTATGAGAACATGAAGTAGATTTATGCGCGACTGGAGCGGACCTTAGACGCGAATTAATCTTATTTTTTTCTTGCGTCAAAAGTACGGACAAATATATACTATTTAACAATATTTACACAGCCGTAATGGAACGGCCAGACGCTTATTAGCAAGACCAGACCCATTGCACATTAGTAATTGTGCAAACGTGTGTACGTACACGTACGCGTCAAAAGCACACGTACCTTTGCCTTTGCGTCGCTGTCTTTTAACCATCCTGACAACAAATTCCCGCATTCGTATCAGTTTTCATTGCTTCTACGCGAATGTGGCAAGATTAACGCAGTCCGTAATAAATAAACCAGTTCGAAGAAGAGAGTTGGCTGACCCTACCACTAATCTAAACTAAGGTTCACCACATTAATCCATATCCCATAAGAACACGTAAACTTTGAATATATTTGAAACACTGACATTTAAAAGTGGTTAATATCAAGAATTAATGTGAAAATTAATTTTCAATATTTTTTATTCACTACAAACTACCTCAGGTTAATGAGGGAAAATTTGTTGCTGTAGTCACACCCTAGCCGGGAGTCGAACCCGAGCTCTTTGGCGTTACACACTACTACACATAGTGGTCAGAACATTGAGTTCTATTCCCGGCGAGGGTGTGACAACATGTTGAGGTGAATTAATTTTATTTGTCACCATTTTCAGTTATTATATAGAGTTAAAACAAAACTAAGTTGGCAGTAATCAAAATGTAACTAGACACTAATTAGAAAATGCAAATTAAGTTGGTAGGACAATGCGGAAAATTTAATGGCGCAAGTTGAAAGTGTGCTCCGATATTTATCCACAAATTGTAAGAAGAAAGTTGTCAATCCGACGGAAAGTTGTAAGAGTTTTTGCTGTGCAAAAACTGGCAAGTTGAATAATACAAAAAGGTACCTTTTTGTTCACCTTCGACAATAAAACTACCACTGCCAAATTGGTGTTGTTTTTATTTGTCAATCAACTGGGAGTTCATCAAATTAACAACACAACAGCAACTCATTAACCTGAAATAGTTTATAGTGGGTAAAAAATTGAAAATTAATTTTCGCAACATTATTTATAATTTTGACTAAAAATTAAAAAAAGCCTCAGGGATGATGGACCTATACAATTTTTAACTCTTCTTCTTTTAGCAAAGGTTGTATGCGCCGAGCCATGCTACCATTCGTTCAGCGGTATGATTCTCTAAATCGTATGGTCAAGCAAGTTGCAAGTCATTTGTCACATAGTCAATGATACGAAGGAATAGTGAACCCTGTGTCATGCGCCTACTAAACAACATGAACGGGTTTCGAGTCACTATTTTAAACTACCAATGCCTAGATGAGTAAACAGCGAGTCCCGTTGTCATGAGGTGCGAGTCACTCGTGTGATTTACCAAATTGTGCAGCTACCGAGTGATACGAACAGGTAACGATATGTGCGATATACATATGACTACCGATATAAACGAATGGTGACTCCCGCTATAATAGAACTGTCGAGCGATATGAGTAATCTATTAGTATCTCCATTACAGAGGTAGGGGAGATGTAGGCAATCAGAGTCAGTTGGCAATGGTGATCACCTTAAAATAACAAAAACCGAACGCAACTGAATGGTACCAATATAACAATAGGTTAGCTACACGCCATTCCCGTGCACCGGCAGTCATTCACTCAGTCGCGCGACGCGCTGGAGAACGACGAACATGGGAAGATTTCTCGCCATTTTGATCTAATTTTACGAGTTGATAAAACCGAATGTATGTTTTGAATTACTAAACTTTTGTTTCTATACTTGTGATATGTAGTAGTCGTGACGTGTTAAACTGATAATCAAAACTCAGATTAATAATATATTATAAACTTTCTCGTCAGGATTAGTTTTTTCTCATTTTCGCCTATGTAGGCAATTAGAGTCACAACAAATGTCGTGACTCCAATTGCCTGCATGGACTTTTTGCCAGCTGAAGTCTTACAATCAGAGCCCATTGTAGTACAAGATCTTGCCGACTCTATTTCAGAATCGAATGCTGCTGAAACTGTTGATACTATTTCCATACCAATAGCCGCTGTTGAACTAGAAAAAGATAATCCTATTCCACAATCATTCGCTGAACCAGTGACTCCATCATCGTCTCAATTAGAAATTGCAATGCCATCAACATCTAGAAACCTTCCAAGCATCCAAAATCTCATCCAGATGCCTGAGAAAGCTCCTAATCTTAAGAGAAGACAAGGAAGAAATAAACAGCATGCGACAATTTTGACTTCAACACCGATCAAAGATGTTCTGATTGATAAAGAAAACAAAAGGAAGGCTAAAGCTGAGAAAACTAAGGGAAAAGGAATAGAAAAAAAAGCAAGCTACAGAAGGACAATATTAAGAGGGTTAAGAAGAAAATTCTCCAGGAAACGACTGATACTTCGAAGTCAAACGTGAACACGGATGATTTATGCCAGGATGGTGAAGACGACGATGCAGAAGGCGCAAATAACATGTGTATTGTATGTGGTGAATTTGGACAAGACAACGAATTATGGTATCGGTGCACGTCTTGTGGCCTTTAGGCTCACGCCGACTGTACTGGGAGGGATTCTGCTTCCAATTATGTATGCGACATGTGTTGCTCACCATTGTCCACATGCTGATTACCATTGCCAACCAATGTCGACAATGGTGATCAAAGCTATTTTTTTTATTATTTCTATTATGCCAAAATGTATGAACCAAAGTGATTAAAGTTGATCTCAATTAAAAGTTAAATGAGTAAAGTTTATTATAAGAAGATAACAATAAATAGTTGATTAATAGATTTTATCTTATTTCAATTTATGCTTAAGTGATCCCCATTACCTACATCTCCCCTACTTTTAACCAACCTAATAGTCTTGGGGACCGACTACGCAACGTCCCCTTGCACTTCTTCGTTCCCCTTAATCTGCTAACTAACAAAACAACCGTCGTTTCCCGTACAACCGAAGCCACGCCCAACGAAAAGCGTTTTTCACTTCTGAAGCCTGCCATTTCGGAAATGGCTCTCACCAAGGGTCCTGCACTCTAGGAGAGTCTCTCCCTCGCTGACGCCATCGTTTCGTTCGGCGAGTTGAAGGGAAACCTAACCCTGTTAGGTACTTTTATCCGTCAGCACGCTGACAACCAAGCCACGCCCACTTCCATGTCAGAAGACATCGTGCCGAGCACCTTCGCTATTACCACTGCACCGCCCTCACAGGTAGTTGCCTCGTCGAAGACAACTTCTGCCACCTCCGTCGATGGATTTACGAAAGTAAACAGCCTTCGAACCAAACGCCGAAGGCGAACGCCTCTCGTTTCGTCGTCATCATCTGCGACGTCGACGGACGAGCCCGAGCCCGAAACCGCTAGCCGTGGACCGCAGCTCCTTCCCCAATTTCTATCGTCCAAAAAGCTTTTCAAGACAATTTTCGAGCTTGGCAAGATCTGCGAGCTCAACGTCAAAGTTGAGCCTAAGAAAGCAAACGTTCCCCAATGCCGCCGCTACCAAAAATTCTTTCACACGTCCAATTACTGCCGCGCAGCCTGGGTCTGTTCTTTCTGCTGCCGAAACCATGCTTCAGCTGAATGCAAGGCGAAAGACAAAAAAGACTCCACTCTTTCCTGCGCGAACTGTAAAGGCAGTCACCGCGCTACCTGTGGCGGTTGCCCCAAAAAAGGCCACCACTATCCCGGCTGCACCAAAGAGCACCAAAGCAACCGCCCGCTCGCCTGTTGCCTCCGTAAAGACATC
>NW_020439374.1:0-583 GCF_000699045.2 Agrilus planipennis | reverse complement strand
ATAACAAAACGCAACTGACAGCTAAACGTAATGTTGTCTATGGTTATGTATGGTGTTTTATTTATAGTCAGATTTACCTGAAACTTGGCTTTAATGCTTTTTCATATAAAATTAGTGACATACATACCTACCTATTTCAACATTTTACAAAATTCTACCTCTTTAGGAAGCTAAAAGGGATTTACAAAGATTGCATGTTTGTTTTTGGTCCGATTTACTGGAAACTGGTTAAAAAATTCAATCTCTGTTGGGGCGATGAGTGGTGAAGAGGAGATTCAATGTTTAAATGGAACATATATTATTTGTGGTCAGATTTACTTGAAACTTGGTCTTCATGGTCTCTCATTTAATTTCTGAAAGACCTATTTCGACAATTTAAAAAATTCAACCTCCAAAGGGGGGTGGTGTTGCAATTTTCGTTTGGGACATACTTTATTTGTGGTTGAAGTTACTTGAAACTTGGTATATATGCTGTTTGATATTATTGATCAAATGAAAAGAGGTTGCAACGTTTCCATGGGGTATATTTTATTTGTACTCGGATTTACTCAAAGGTTGCTCATTGTTGAAATTAAGCAAATGT
>NW_020439373.1:25258-27929 GCF_000699045.2 Agrilus planipennis | reverse complement strand
CAATGAAAACAAGAAACTGGAGATATATAGGCAAATGGCAGGTACTTCTAAAAAGCCACACCCACACAACACTCCTACACACAAACAACATCCACAGACAAATTACTTTGCACCTCGACAAAATTTCAGTCCAATGCAAAGACCACCCTTCACCAACCCTCAAACCTTTCAACAAATTCCTAGGCAACAATTCCCTTTACTAAACAGAAATACTCCCTTCAAACCTTTCATTGCGCCTAAGCCTCACCCGGTATTCCAACAACAGCACAGAAATACTCCTCGAAACAATTATCAAAGACCTAATTCTGGTGACGTTTCAATGAGAACTGTTTCTCAATTTAGACGACCAAATAATCTTCCAAATCAATCAAGACCTAATAATTTCCAAAATCAACAACGACCCAATTTCCTTGTTGAAGAACTAACAAATGTTGAACAAGACCCGCATGTTTATGACGAATACGGAAATGCTTACTTACCCGTCCTAAAGTCGCGAATTTTTTCTCTCCAATACAAAAGNGAGGAATTGACAAATGTTGAACAAGACCCGTATGTTTATGACGAATACGGAAATGCTTACCTACCCGTCCAACCTCTTGAT
The DNA here is from genome assembly GCF_000699045.2 of Agrilus planipennis. NCBI lineage: Eukaryota > Metazoa > Arthropoda > Insecta > Coleoptera > Buprestidae > Agrilus > Agrilus planipennis. Next base: position 27,328 of record NW_020439373.1, on the reverse strand, counting down.
ACCGATACGTCCTAAGAACCTGACGACTGTACTGACTCACAATTAGATGAAAATAACATCGACCAAAATGAAAATGAAAATTTTCATCCACAGGCCTCGAAAGACAAAATTACATAGACTTAGAAGAAATTAACAATGCTTTAGTAAAAATACCCAGACTACCCTACATTTACTCAAACGAACACGACTGCAAAATTTTAATAGATAACGGAGCTTCAGACTCTATTGTGGCGAAATAACTGTTANTTAAGAAAAAGTGGAATTGACATAAACACCTTTAAGGCGCACAGTACACGTCATGCAGCAACGTCAGCGGCAGCTAAGAATGGCGTAAGCTTTGACTCTATTAGACTTGCTGCAGGCTGGACCCAAAATTCAAGATCATTTGCAAATTTCTACAATAGGCCTATAATAGACAATAAAAAGTTTGCTAACACAATATTATCAGCGTCTGTTTATTAAATTTAGACATGCACATGTACTTGAGTTACCTATTATGATTATGTATCAATAGCCTTATAGTTAGTTGGTTTTCATTTATATACATATAGATATATGTTTACCTTATACTTTTGTACCATTGTTTTTTGTTTTTTCGATTAAATAAAACATATCTTCATATAATATATGTTTAAGTAATTTTTTGTTGCAACTACTTTAAACAGCTACAATACACGTTTATTTATGAGACGAGGCCGAATATAATCGTAAGATCAAACGAACTTACCTTAAGTGATGTTCGATCTTGATTATATGAAGGCCTCGTCGAAATAAATAAAGTCCCAACCCAGACCCATTTTATGTAATCCCTAATATTGTTGCAACAACTCTTTAAAATAAAACTGAGGCAACGGACGCGATAAAGAGTGGAAGGGAGTCATAGTAGTTTCTTTAAAGTTGTGAATATTTAGCCAGTGGCGGAGGTACTACAATACACGTTTATTTATTTCGACGAGGCCTTCATATAATCAAGATCGAACATCACTTAAGGTAAGTTCGTTTGATCTTACGATTAAATATGATATAGGTTCATTTGCATTAAAACTACTTCCCATGTACTTATAATTTGCTTTTCCATATCTATTACACGCTTAGTTCCTAGTCCCTCGTTCTAGGAACATTATCATATCAATATCAGTTAGTAGTTCTAATTCAACCCGCGTAAGTTTTAGCATACTATCGAAAGCGAGCCCTGGCGTAGTATAATAATGTAAACTATCCAATTTGTGCGTGTTCCATCAAGTCAATCGAAAATTTTCAAAAATATCAGCAAGAAGCAAAACATTTGGTTTTAGATATATTTCCGCGTATTGTTGTAAAGTATTAATTTTGAATGTATCCCAAATTAAACAAGCATAACGTGACAGTCGTAAATCGTTCTGAAAACACATTCTTTAGGGGGTAATTTAGAGCTAGGGATGCATCGTATCGTAATATTAGGAAGGGAGTCAGACAGGGATGCACACTGTCACCGCTACTTTTTAATCTATACATCGAAGACGCCATCAACATCATTAAAGACAGTACAACTGTAAGGATAGATGTGCAAGGGCAAAAGATTAGTATTCTTAGATTTGCAGATGATATAGCAGTATTACCATCTAGCAAGGAGGACCTAGAGATAGCTTTAAATAAAATGGAAGCGGTACTGACAGATCACTACTGTATGAAAATAAATAAAAGTAAAACTAAAGTACTGGTATGCAAGGGAAGAAAAAGTAGGGAAATGGCGAATATAAAGATAGGAGACGAAAAATTAGAAGAAGTGGCTGATTTTAGATACCTAAGAAGTCAGATAAGTCAGGATGGAAGGAGTAGTAGAGATATAAAGCAGAGGATAGCGCAGGGTCGTGCCGCCTTTAATAAAAAGAAGGCACTTCTATGCTCGCGAACGGTTAATTTAGAAATTCGAAAAAGGTTGTTAAAGGTTTGGAGTACGGCATTGTATGGGTGCGAAACATAGACAGTGGGCGCGGCGGAAAAGAAAAGGTTATAAGCGTTCGAAATGTGGTGTTATAGGCGGATGATGAGGATATCGTGGGTAGAAAAGGTTAAAAATGAAGAGGTATT
>NW_020439373.1:10587-21103 GCF_000699045.2 Agrilus planipennis | reverse complement strand
CCACCAAAAGACACTAAAGTGGTGACCCCGACGTGATCATAAAAAAGTGCGTTTCGATCATAGTCAGTGAGACATTTTTTTACGCGAAAGAACAGTCGAGTGTCAGCAGTGCTTCCCTGGTACGTTGTTTTTTGTTGTGAGAATGGCTCAGGGACAGCAGGTTCTACAACAAATGTATACAGAAATGAGCAGCATCCTCCAGCAGGAAATCGCAAGATGTCGCGAGGAAATATCCCAGCTACGAGGGAACCAAGTTCGAGCCCCCAATTATCCAGGATCGCGCAGAAGGACAGATGCTCGACGCCGATCAAGCGCTCGTAGTCGATATGTGGATGACGGTGTTTGTTGGTACCATAAACGATATTGTGAGAAGGCCCAAAGGTGTACACGACCGTGTAGTTTCACGACTTCGGAAAACTTCAAGGCCGGTCGTTAATGGCGGCAGACGACCTCAGGCACACACCATCCCGCCGTATCCTAGTCCAGGACCGCAACACCAAAACTCTGTTTTTGGTCGACACTGGTGCCGATCTGTGCGTTTTTCCGCGCTCATACGTCCGAGAGCCATGCGAAAGGAGCAGCTATGAACTTTCCGCGGCTAATGGAACGTCCATCCCTACTTACGGCACAACAACCAGGACCCTCAACTTAGGACTCCGGAGGGACTTCACATGGAGGTTCGTCGTGGCAGACGTGAGCAAACCGATACTAGGCATCGACTTTTTGGCGCATTTTAACTTAATGGTAGACGCCAAAAATCGAAGACTGATCGACGCCACGACAAAAATTACAACGGTGGGACAAACAGCCAACTCCAACGTTCCGACGGTCAAAGTCATAACTGGATCATCACCATATCTTGACCTTCTTGCCAACTTTCCGGATATCGTGCGTCCGGATGGAACCGGGACCGTAAAGCATCGGACGGAACACCACATCCAGACGACTCCTGGACCACCCGTGGCTCACAAGCCCCGAAGATTGGCCCCAGACCGTCTACGGGCAGCGAAGAGAGAGTTCGACGCGATGCTTAAGTTAGGAACCGTCAGACCATCCCAGAGCTGTTGGTCGTCTCCCCTCCATATGGTCCCCAAGGAAGGCGACGAGTGGCGTCCCTGCGGCGATTATCGAGGTCTCAATGCGCGGACCGTACCTGATCGATATCCTGTCCGCCACATACACGATTTCTCGCAGACGTTGGCGGGAAACACCGTGTTTTCGACGATCGATTTGGTAAAGGCGTATCACCAAATCCCGGTCGCCGCAGCGGACATCTGCAAAACAGCCATCGCGACTCCCTTCGGACTTTACGAGTTTCCATTTATGTCGTTCGGTTTACGAAACGCGGCGCAGACATTCCAGCGCTTCATCGATGAAGTGCTACGTGGCCTGGATTTCTGCTACGCGTATATCGACGACATACTGGTAGCATCGTCCACACCTGAGGAACATTTGGCCCACCTTGAAGTCCTGTTTCGCCGCCTCCAAGACTACGGCGTGGTCATTAACCCGGCGAAATGTAAATTTAGGGAAACCTCTGTAAAATTCCTGGGATACCTGGTTGACAGCAAAGATACAGCGCCACTCCCGGAACGAGTCGACGCCATTACATCGCTTGCACAGCCAACCTCAGTTAAGGAGCTTCGCCAATTCCTAGGAATGGTCAGTTTCTACAGGAGGTTCATCCCCAAGGCTGCAAGTCTCCAGGCGCCTCTCAACGAGTTTCTGAAAGGCGACGTCAAGGGCAAGACACCGCTGGTGTGGACACCAGAAGCGAAAGCCGCCTTCGACGCTACCAAGGATGGTTTGGCAACCGCCGCACTCCTGGCACATCCTGTATCCGATGCGCCACTGGCGATATTTGGTGACGCGTCGAATTTCGCAATAGGAGCGGTACTGCAACAGTTCGTCAACGGATCTTGGCAGCCGTTATCCTTCTTTTCCAGAAAGCTTAAGTCAGCAGAGAAGAAGTACGCCGCGTACGACAGGGAACTCCTAGCTATTTACGACGCCGTAAAATATTTCCGCCACATGGTGGAAGCCAGGACGTTCACAATCTACACTGACCATAAGCCAATTACGTACGCTTTTGAAAAGAAGGATGGCATTTGCACCCCAAGACAATTTCGTTACCTTGACTTCATTGGCCAATTCTCTACGGACATCCGCCACCTTCTGGGAGAGGACAACGTGGTCGCCGACACCCTTTCAAGGATCGAAGAGGTCACTGTAGCCATCGACATGGAGGAACTAGCCGCAGCACAACGTACCGACAAGGAGCTAGCAGCGTTGGAGAAAAACAAGACGTCTAACCTGCAGCTCAAGCTCATCAAAATTCCTGGTACGCACATCTCACTAGTCTGCGACGTTTCGACCTCCACGGCGCGCCGTTTCATTCCTCGCCAATTCCGTCGAGCAGTGTTCGACAAAATTCATGGTTTGTCACACCCAGGAGCCAATGCATCTGCCAAACTGGTATCCGCTCGTTACGTTTGGCCATTCATAAAAAAAAATGTCGGGAGATGGCGAAAAACTGTCTAGATTGCCAAAAGTCTAAGATAACACGTCATGTGTCAACAGTACCAGGGACCTTCACACCGCCTTCCAGCCGATTCGAGCACGTCCATGTCAACATTGTAGTAATGCCTTACTGCGAAGGCTACCGCTACCTGTTGACATGCGTGGATCGATTCTCCCGCTGGCCAGAGGCTACCCCGATGGAAGATCAAGAAGCCGCTACAGTTGCTCGTAATTTTTATGCACACTGGATAGCTCGTTTTGGGACTCCGCTACGCATTACGACGGACCAAGGAAGACAATTTGAGTCGCACCTGTTTAGGGAATTGAACGCTCTAACAGGTACGACCCATTTAAGAACAACGGCCTACCATCCAGAAGCGAATGGGATGATTGAAAGGCTTCACCTTCAGCAGCGATCAAGTGCCACCGCACCGCTAAGTGGACCGAAACTCTTCCAACCGTCATGCTAGGGATTTGATCAGCCTGGTAGGACGATCTGCAATGCACCGCCGCAGAAATGGTATACGGCAAACTCCTACGCCTTCCAGGCGAATTCCTAGCTAAAACAACGCCAGAAACCAGCACCACATCAAACCTTGAAAGCTGTGATTTTGTGCCAATCAACAATGATTCAGATAATGTGTCTAACGATATTACTAAATCGGTTCTTCTCAGAACCACAACTTTGATAATCACACCTTACTACGAACACACAAGGGGTGGCTACATAACTAATACAGATATTAGTATATTGTACAAATTTTCGTCCGTTCTCACACTACAGCGAATTGTCGCTCTCTGTCTTCGTTTCCGTCGAAATTCAAGGTATGAAGGAAATTTCACCACAGAGGAAATAAAGGTGCTCGCATAAGGATACTAAAACTAATGCAACAAGCAGAATTTCAAGAAGAAATGAAGATACTGCAGAAGGAACAAACGATATCAGATAAAAGCAAGTTCAATCCTTTCTTAGACAAGGACAGAATCATCCGAGTAGGTGGACGCCTTCAGAAAACCCGGTATACGTTCTACAAAAAACATGCAATTCTGTTTCCTAAATCAAATTATATAACGAAACTTATTGTTCAATATTTTTATGATGTAATCTTCCATGGTGACGTCCAAGCAGCCCTGTACGTGTTGCGCCAACATTACTGGCTGATCGACGGTCGAAATCAGGTTCGACACGTAGTTCGTTCTTGCACAAAATGCACTCGTTTCAAGCCACCAAATGTTGACTATATAATAACAAACGAAACACACAAAAAAGTTTATGTATCGATATTTATCTGCTTATCGACAGAAAGCGTTCAGTTCAGGTAGTCAGCAATCTTACTATTGAGGGATTTATGTCGACGTTAAAATGTTTCGTTGCAAGGAGAGGCCTTTATACATCAATTTATATCGATAACGCTACCAATTTTATAGGCGCGAACAGAGAATTGAAGCAATCATTAGCCTTAGTCACGTCCGAGGAACACAACAATACATTACAAGAATACTAGCTATAGCTAACAAAGGAATCACATGGCATTTTTCACCGCATCATCTTCGTAGAGTTTGCGGAAATGCGTCATTCATTTTTGAGCAATTCAATAATTTAGTCATTGACTCGATCCTTAATTCGCATCCTTTAACTCCCATGTCTTTCAGATCCACAAAACCTATTACTGTTGGAAATCAACGATGAGTTTAGTTCTATAGAAATATGCATTTGTATTGTCGAGGTCACTTTAGGCCACATCTGGATTTTATGGCCTTAAGGAGGCTGCAGAGACTTTTGTACATTTTAAAAGCTCCCGTTGTGTTAATACGTTTTTCTGTTGTTACTGATCAATAAAGTACAATTGGAGTTTTACTATTTTTCATTACTACTACAATTAAACCANGTTTTAACGAATAAAGAAAGTATAACGAAGTAATTTCCGTCTTTGATTACTTAAATAAGTGTTATATTGTTAATTACGTGCTTACTAGCTCGGTCTACGAAGTACCTTCGGTAGCTTACATAAGTGTGGACCTAATAATAATAATATAATAACGATAAATAATTTCGATAAATCTACGAGTTCATCTTTTAAGATTGAATCTAGAACTAAATCCTGTTACGTGTGTGTAAGTAACATATATATATTTATTTCACGGGTATGCACCCTTTTTCAAAATATGTACAAAATATGTTAAACAAGTTAAACAATACTATCACAGTAAATATATCTTAAATAACATTAACATTGCAGAGATAAAAATGAGATATAAATCGATAAAGATAGAGATATTGCATCATGATTGATTTTGAGGCACTGAACACAAAAACGCAGTACAGAATAAGAAAGTAAGACGACAGTGAATCATAAAAATAAATAATAGTAGATCAAAATACATCGTCATCAGAACATATGCTACGAATGAATTTTTTAAAAAGAAGAAGAGATTGGTTGAAGTCGTCCCTGGAGGACAGGGTGTCATTTGCAGTTTTTAAGATCCGGTGGATGGTATTGCCTCGTCTGAAGTCAGATCTGCAAAACGGTGTGTTGAACAGTAGCGGACGTCTCGTAGCTCGTGTTGGTTCGTTGAACTGGAACAACTCAAAAAGCTCAATACAGGAGATAGAGCCATTGATGACAGCATATAAAAAGGGGAGATCAGAAATTTTGCGCCTCGTTTGTAAAGGTTCCAGGCCGGACACGGAGATGGCATCTGTGTAGTCGTGGTCCAACAGAGACATTGGTTGACCTGCTTTAAACATGAACGACCTCAGGAATTTATGTTGCACAGTCTCGATGGATTTAATGTTTGCATCAGTGTAGGGACTCCATACCACAGATGCGTATTCAAGATGGGGCCTAACCAGGGTCACGTAGAGAGACCTGATAGTGGTAGGGTTCTTGAAGAACTTACTGTTTCGGATGATGAAGCCTAGAGTTCTGGAGCCCTTGGCGATCAGCTCGTTCACATGAAGATTAAAAGAGCCGTTGCTGAGGTAATGAACCCCGAGATCAACTATATCTTTGGAGTTCGATATGGGGGTGCCGTCAATCGTGTAGTTGAAGTGCAGGACGTCACGCTTCCGAGTGAAATGGACCACTTTGCATTTGGACACGTTCAGTTGAAGGTGGTTGTTGTGGCACCAGATGGATAGATGGTCGAGATCGTCTTGGAGGGCGTGGGCATCATCAAGGCTATCAACCGTGTGGAACATCTTTGCATCGTCGGCGTACATCAGGGTCTTCCCAAACCGAATGAAACGTGGGAGGTCGTTGATCACTATGTTGAATAGGATTGGACCAAGGTGTGATCCCTGTGGTACACCTGATGGAGCATGGTATAGAGCACCAGATTGGCCATCCAGGTCAACAGTGTATGTCCGGCTTTGCAGATAAGAGGCCAGCCAGTTCAGGAAAGCACCGTGGACTCCCATGGCCTCCATCTTCCGAAGAATAATGACATGATTCGCACGATCAAACGCTTTAGCAAAATCTGTGTAGATCACGTCGATCTGGTGATTGTCCTCTAGGTTTTCATAGAGGTATGAGTTCAATAAAGCCAGGTTCGTCGTTGTTGATCTACCAGATCGGAAACCATGTTGTTCCTCGCAAAGGATAGAGTCCAGATGGGGTTGGAGCATGGTGGCAATCAGCTTTTCGAACAATTTGGGGATGGAGTTGATCAGGGCTATCGGCCGATAGTTCCTGATGTTCGTTCTGTCACCTGATTTGAGGATTGGGCGTACCAAGCTGTTTTTCCAGGCCATCGGAAAAATACCAGTCTCCAAGGACTTATTGAAGAGTATCCACAGTGGAGTGGTCAAACCGAAACGAGCAAGAGTCAAGAACTGGTTTGGAATCCTGTCGGGTCCTGGGCCTGATTGTGGATCTAAAGTACGTAGGCCATCAAAAACTTCGGCCAGACTGAGTGACACCTGGGAGATGTTCAAGGATCTGGGGAAGTTGAAAATTGTCGTTGGAATTTGCGGTGGATTGCTGACGAAGACAGATTGAAAGTACGAAGCAAAGAGGGCGGATGCATCAGGTGCACAAGAGGCAGCATGGTCGTCGAGATACACCGTAGATGGAATAGAGCCAGTTTTTCGCAGACTGTTCACGAATCCGAAGAATCTTTTCGGGTTAGTAGACACTGCGTCCTCTGTTTTCTGCATATATTTCCTGAACAGAAAGTCCGCATAATTAGAGGCTAATCTGCGAATTCGAAGGAAGTCCGTTTGGTACCGGTCCAACCCAGTCTTTTTGAAGTTGTAATGTGCTGATTTCTTCTGCCGTATGAGCTGTTTAAGGCGACTGTCAAACCAGACGGGGAACGAGTTGACTTTCACAGTTTTGCAGGGAACGTGTTCACGGATGACTGTATCCACAGCTTCTTGGAAGTGGTCAACAGCCATCTGCAGATCCATGGATAGTAACTCGGTCCACTCGATATCGTTGAGTGCTGTGGTTACGCGATCGTAATCAGCGTCCTTGAACTTCCAGAAGGTCTTCTGCATAGGGTAGCTGTAGGTGTATAGCTGATTAGAGAAAGTTGCAACCAGAGGAGGGTGGTACGAGTCCACCGGGAGAAGTTCGTTGATATCACGTGATACTGTCACCGAGTTGAACGATGAGAAGATCAGATCAAGAGTGTTACCCTGGTTATTGACAATAGTGTTGTGTTGGCTGAGACCTAGGAAGTTGATGGAGGTGCAGAGAGCAGTAGCAGCATTTCGTATATGCCTCGTTGACATGTTATCAGCGATGTAGACGGTGGCTTCAGGCTTGTTCTCCCAGGTGATGTGCGGAAGATTAAAATCTCCAGCCAGAAAAATATTGGAATCATATGAGCGGGGCAGCTGCATGATGGTGGTATGAATACTCTCATATATTTCCGTGTTGGGCGCAGGAACGTAGTAGGCTCCAAAAATGACCGGTTTGCCAAAGTTAATGCATTCAACAAATAGCACTTCCATCTCTCCCTGGTAAGAGGCAATCTGGCGACATTGAATACCATCACGAACAGCAATCATGACACCTCCTCCTCGAACGTCGATGCCGTTAGTCACCTGCGGGCGGTCACAACGGAAGACGGTAAAGCCATTCAGCCCAAGTTCTGAATCGAGGATCCGGTCGTTCAGCCAAGTTTCTGTGAAAATCAATGTGTCGAAAACGTTAAGTGCAGCGAAGAGCCGAAACTTGTCCAACTTGGTCCTTAGCCCTCGTATATTTTGATAAAATATGGATATGTATGAATGAGTGGTGGAAGGAGAGTTGCATACCCTAGTTACACGTTTTTTGGAACTATTTCAGGAGTCCCATTCTGGAATTTGATGGTGAGGTTGGTTTCGCCGCCATCCAGACGACGTCGTAGTTCCTCGCGGAGAGAAGATAGATATTTCCGCTGGTCCAAGGTGAGGTCATTTTTAACCGTTATACCCAGATCACTGAGTGCAGTCTTGCGCCTAAGAATAGCACGAGCCTCTTCCTCGGAATTAAAGATGAGCTTGACGGGTCTTGGGCGTCCTTCCAGCGATGAACCAAAACGGAATGACGACGTGGGTGGACGAAACTCAGCGACATCTCTAACCAGGTCGCAGAAACCATTCACATCAAAATAAGTTCTTTTCAAAACCAAATCGACAATATTAAATTCGAAATATGAAGATTGGAAAAACTTTGGCGGTTGTTGTAGAACAAACAGTCCCTGAAGAAGGTAACTTTGTTACCGAAAAGTGCTTCGGACAACTACAGTGTCGTGTTTTGGCGTTGGGGTTTTGAGCTATTCTGTTTGTTCTACAATATTAAATTCATTCATAGCTGGGTGAAAATCATGATCATGAAAGGACATTGGTTTGCCAGANGTCTCCCATTGTACCTCCCAAACGTCCTTAAATAATTACACTGCATCATTAATGCTTGCATGACACTTGCAGAACTACCCATCAAAATCGTTGTTTCTATTGTTATTTTTTTAGTATAGATAGTATTTATTTACTTCATGATATGGTGCAAAACCTAATTAATCACGAATTTCTAATTTTATGTACTCTTGTCTCCCATTGTACCTCCCAAACATCCTTAAGCGGCGCAACTTATTTTCGTACTCGTAGTGCCCCTATATAAAACCAGATAAACAGTATTGGTTGTTTTACTGACAGTCCATTTTTTTGAAATGCATTTTGGTCGTTTGGGAGTTCAGCAATAACATGTTTGATCTTACGTAAATCAATATCAGATAATTCCATGAGTCTCCATCTTCTTGGAATCTAAAGCGCCTTAACAGTGAACTATAAGAGGGAACTAGTTCGCAAAAGAATAATAAACTAATCTTTTCACTAATTTAAAATGCCCAAGTCTAATAAACAATTATCTAAGCCTTTAGATCATGCAGATCGGTTGTTCATAATAGCTAAGGGATATCAAGAGAACTAGTGATAATCCCCCATATTAGCATTCTTGCTTTTGGTCTCAATTTTACATTCTTAAGTATTGATCTTATAACTATTGAATTACAAAGGAAAATTGTGTATTTTCTTTAATCTACTGTCACAGTAATAAAAAATAAGAATGACCAATATGAACCATCATAATTTTTTTTATTAATTAAAGAAACGTAAAAAATGCAATTAGAATTTTTATTCAATAATTCATATATAATAAAAATCTCAATTGTTTAGATAAATTTAAGATTTATATTTATCAAACAAAAATTCAAACCGCCTTATAGAACATAGATAAATAACGCTTTGTTCGTTTAATTAGATGATCAGTTTTTATTACCTAAGAGAACCTTTGAGAAGGTACCTACCTATGCATTGGCACCTGTAACAAGCGTGAAAAGTCATAATAGAATAATGCATAAAACAAAGCCAGCAGTTGAATGAAAGAGATAGAAAATCTCCAGTCGACGAATGTAGAAAGTTCGTAGTGTCGGTAAACTTGTATGCACTATTGTTAAAGAGCGGCAAAACCACCATTTGCATTCGTGAATTGGTTGATAAGTCGTAAATCCACACACTAAAGATTGTGATTTCAATTATTTGCCTTGTACAAGCTCATTTTCATTTTCCATCTCACGTTTAAACAAAACAGGTGGTATTGGTAGTGTAGTGACAGTTACATTATTGTTTATAAGTGCAAGTATGTATGCAAAAATAACCTTCTAATTGCTCAAAGTCTTTTGACGAAAATGAACTGAGTCGAAAGGTGAAATTTTAACATATAGAACATACATATATAACTACCAAACCATACTGCGTACCGCTACTTCTTGTTTGAGTGTGTCGAAATTTCTCCGCATTGAACTAATTTACGAAATTCATATTGTACAACCAGTCCAGATGCAATATCTTTTACGAGTTTGGTTTCAAAAAGTGAAAAAGTGTCCGAGGGTTGAAATTTATTTAAAATATATCAAGTTCTGTTTGAGTGCGTTTCTCCCGGTTTCTCCGTATCAAGTACAAGAACTTTTAGAGTGCAGTTTGGTACAGTACGTTAAATAAAAATCAGCAAACATAGGGCGGAAATATCATTTAAACTGGATTGTCGAGGTAATCCTCATTTATTTCAAGTTTGTGGTTTACACCGCTATAGTACTGGCTGCTGGCTATTTCTATTTAAAGTATTTCACATCGGAATTAGACTAAAACTGTTTAATTAACTGACAATTCGTGCAATTTAACTTTCGATTCGAATTGTTAAGTGAAATGCAGTGACCGCCGCCTTGTAATCCAGTGTTGCAGCTACAATTAAAAGGTAATATCCGAATCAGCAATGCCATATTTTAAATATAGTTATCAATGTTTCTTTCCACAATATATTTATATGTGCATATTACATTTGCAAAAGTCGGACTCTAAACTTTCACTGCAGGATATATCAAACAATAAATAAATTTACAAAGAAAAAAGAAATGAATTTTAAATCCCCATTACAAAAAATTGAACTCTAATAGCATTTAAATCTTTTTATGTCCAAGTCTATTAATTATACTTTATTTAATAAAATTG
>NW_020439373.1:0-7402 GCF_000699045.2 Agrilus planipennis | reverse complement strand
TCGAGTATGACTGTGGCGTCATCTTCAAGTGGTAACCAACAGGCATTCTGTAAAGCGACCATTTCATTTCCATTATAGGAAACGTAGTTTTTCAGTGTAGTTGTTATACCAGGATTTTTCACACGATCAATTACTACTCCACCCAATTCGTATCTAATCTCTTCAAACAGAAAGGCAAATGCATTGTTAATTAACGTAACAGTTGTCGGTTTGTTTCCATCGGTTTTTATTAATTTTCCTTCCAAATGTAGAAAACTTTCGCTCGGTAACGTTAGAATATCTTGTTGTTGTATCGGAATTCTGATTTCATCGCTGTAATTAAAAGTATTTGCTGCATACGGTTGATGCGAATGTAATTCGATATTTGTTATCGAATTATCCAAGTTAATTTTTTTATTAACTTGTAGTATATTCATCATTTTTCTTTTTTATTACTTTTTCAATTTGAAACCGAGTGATATTAAAAATTTTTGTTTTCTGATGTTAGTCTTTTAGACTCTTCTTTATGACTAATTTTGTTAATTGTAGCTGGTCCATATATATCTTCACTGGTTCTATTGTCGTTGTTACTGCTACCATTAAATCTTACAACCATATCTCTTTTTTTCTTAATTTACTATCTTCCTTAGATGTAGTGCGACTGTTATAACCTCCTGTCTGAAATTAACTAAGTTCCCATTTTGGTCTACTATTTTAAGTGTTATATTATTTATAATGTGAGTGGTTATCGGTAAATAAATAACATTAATTGAAAAAGAAAAATGAAATTTATTAAAATGATTACAAATGTATTTGTTTTATGAATTTAATTCCATTTGTTATATATTCCACTGTAACATTTCCTTATAATAGTGACGACGAATTAAATTTGTCTCCAAATTGTTAATGAATTCAGGGCCTCGATACATACTAAATATTTTCAATATAGAAAATTGGCCGTAGCAAGTTTCTACTTTGTGCCGTACTATGTAATATGACAAGTACAATGAGACAGGCACAGTGCTTTTAAACGCAACGGTGTAGAACATTTTTGGTTTTCTGAGTAAAGAAAGTTTTATTTGTTAAATATTTATAATTAAAAAAATCATTACTTACTTAGAGTTTCACTTACCGCGTAAACACAGCTTTATTTAATGTATATCTTAAATGGAAGCGTATTCCTATTTGCAATCAGAAAAAAATATTGTCATAATTTAAACTTATACTCAGAAAAACAAACTTTGTTCTAGATCTATTTATTTATTCTTAACTTTCTCACCGACTGCAATGTGACACAGTTTTTGTACGGTATTTCGTTTTTTTAGGTAAAATGACAAAAACGGAACTATTGTATTTCGTTAACTTTGTCCATTTATGAATCCTCCACAGCTTTAACCCTATGTAACGCAGGTAAATGGAATTTCACACGTAAATGTTGCAGACTGTGGTCTCATTTACTGTATATACGTACATATATATATAGGTACTCAGGATGAGTAATAATAGTTTCGCTTTTGCCGTTTTGTCTTGTCTTTTTTTCATCTTGTTCGTTTAGCAATACCAAAATGAAGGCCAAGACTTAGCACTCCTAGCATAACCAACATCAGAACTAGACCAAGACCAAGAGCAAAATTTATTAGTTTCACGCAAAATTATAATCATACATAGGAATATTAGAAATTGTTAAGAAAATCTCTAGCACGATCGGCGCCGAATCGGGTTCTACTAGGGCGTATCTTACTAGGGCACTGAAATATGGTTCTGATCAATGTGGAAAGTCTAGTTTGTGGGTTTTGCAATATCACTCAGCGAAAACCTGAATAACCCACAACTTTGTCAAGACAAGTATATTAGAATTTCTAGAGAATTCCAGATCTACGACGATAATGTGTATAATGCATAACATTAATGAACATCATTAAGTTAATTTGGATAGAATTCTCATCAAAATTTATTTGAAATTACCATAATATGTATTTAGATTATCTCACAAAAAATATAAACAGGAAGACTAACCAAAAATTAATTACATACACTATGCAAAACTTTTATGAGACCAACACAAGTCTAACCATCTGAGCAATCTAGTGTAGTGTTAAGAACTTTATCATTTCTGCTCCCGAGTAGAAATTTATTAGGGAAATACCTAACATAATCCGCACCGGATCGGGTTTTACTAGGGCACTGAAATGTAGTTCTGATCAATGTGGAAAGTCTGGTTTTGGGTTTTGCAATGTCACTCAGTGAAAACCTGAATAACCCGCAACTTTGTAAAAACAAGTATATTAGAATTTCTAGAGGATTCCAGATGTACGACGACGATGTGTATAATGGATAACATTAATAAACAGCCTTTCAGTTAATCCTAGTTAAATATATTTAGTTAAAATTTGAATAGAATTCTCATCAAAATTTATTTGAAATTACCATAATATGTATTTAGATTATCTCACAAAAAAATATAAATAATAAGACTAACCAAAAATTGATAACACACACTATGCAAAACTTTTATAAGACAAACACGAGTCTAACCATTTGAGCAATCTAATGTAGTGTCAAGAACTTTCATCATTTCTGATTCCGAACAGAAATTTATTAAGGAAATACCCAACGCGATCGCGCCAGATCTAGAGGATTTCAGATGTAGGACGATGATGTGTATAATGCATAACATTTATGAACAGTCTTTCCGTTAATGCTAGTTAAAACGATTTATTTAGTTATAATTTGGATAGAATTCTCATCAATAATAAGACTAATCAAAAATTGATTATGCACACTAAGCAAAACATTTATTCTGCTCTGTCCCTCAATACGTCCTCTGCAAAATAGCAAAGTTGCTATCCATGGCTGCTGCCCAACTTCGCCACTGACACGAGTTTCATGTGTTATATAAATAACGTATAAATGCTTGATTTAAATAATGGGAAATGTCAAATACATAAATTATTTCGAAATATTAGGAAAATGGAATGCAATAACAAACATGTGCTTAATCGATCTTCGCTTCAAAAGAAAGGCTTGCCGCTGTAATTAACATAACCGAACATCCTAATTTCGAAATTAGTTGCATATGAACCATGAAGCTTACTTAATATTTCGATTAATCCTAGTACATTAAATTGTCTTTATCAAATCGGAACGGTCACAAGCTAGAAAACTATTTATCACTTCGTAAAATATCTACACTTCTAAACACAATCACTTATGCGTACGTGTTAATAACATTGAAGATCAAATGGAATTACCAGTGTGCACACTAATGAACTTAATGATAGGTTTGTAATCTGATGTAATTATGGTTTTAAATTAAAAGGAATTTCAGAATCTCTACAGGGAGATCAACCCGTAGGTTTCATATCCCAGGAAAGAGATTTACGGAAAATATTGGAAAAAGGGAGGGGTGGGAGAAAAGTGGTGGAGAAACAACTGGTGGCCCACATCAGATGGGACGAAAGTCATTTACACCTACTTGTCAAATGCCGAAATGCTAAAGAATTTGGACTCATTAAACGCAAGGATTGCAAACAAATCATCATCATCATAAGGTCATCAGTCCTAAGACTGGTTGGACACGTACCTCCACTCTTTCCTATCCTGAGCTAAACTTCGCATTTCCCTAAAACTAGAACAACCCATATCCTTAACTATTTGCGAACAGTAATCTAATATAGGTCCACCACTACTCTTCCCAACTTCCATTTCTGTCTCTAATATGTCTCTGACTAGCCCTTAATGACTTACTAAATACTAACCTATGCCGCCTATTTTTTATTGACTTCCATAGAGTCTTCTGTTCTATTCTTTCTCATACTTCTTCATTTCTAACCTTCTCTATCTACGGGATCCTCATCATTGGCCTGTAACACCACATTTCGAAGGCTTCTAACCTTTTCTTTTCCGCCGCGCCCACTGTCCGTGTTTCGCACCCATACAGCGCCGCGCTCCAAACATACACCTTTAACAACCTTTTCCAAATTTAAATAATCGTTCGCGAGCATAGAAGTGACATCTTTTTATTGAATGCGACTCGACCCAGCGCAATCCTCTGCTTTATATCCCTACTACTCCTTTCGTCCTGACTTATCTGACTTCCTAGATATCTAAAATCAGCCACTTCTTCTAATTTTTCGTCTCCTATATTTATATTTGCTCTTTCCCTACTTTTCCTTCCCTTGCATACCAGTATAAAAAAAACAAATACTCGTATAATTTTAATAGCTGACATTCGTTTTTAGATTTTTGAGCTACGAGTGCGCGATACCACACACATTTGCGTTGCATGTCTTCAATCAGGACATTTTAGCCTTCTGTTGTGATGTCGGGACAAAGAGCTCAATAACGGGCTAATAACGGTGGCATTTTCGATATATCGACTAGAATGACAACCCTGTGCTTATACGTTATGAACCATTATATCGAGCTATTTTATTGTAGATCTATAATGATGTCACCACAGTTTGTAATAATTTAATATTTGATGATGTAATTGTAATTTCGCCAAACAGTTTCACGTGGAATTAGGAAGCCAGATGGAAAACCCAGCTTTCTAACATGGTTTATTTCTTGTAAATGTTTCTTTTTGTACATTAACTACTGTAATAATTTCTTGTTAAGCGTCGGACTCTTGAAAATAATGTTAACATATATTGTTGCCACGGTGTGTCTGAAGTCTGTTTATATCACTGTCGCTCGTATTAGAATCTCGATCACCTTCACTTCACAACAAGTATAAAAAAATAACTGCCTACGCCCAACTTTACGTTCGATATCTCGTTATGAATCTTGCTTTCCACCGGTAGCAATTACAAACATTACTTATGTATAGCTATTACACCAACAGATACGTCGTTGTTATTATTATTGTAATCAAAATAGTTCAACAGCAATTAGTTAAATGAACTGGATATTTCAGTCTGTAGGTAATTATAGATTATAAAAAGTTTGATTTGAAAAGTAAGATAGAAATATCCGTTTAGAAATAAAATTATTATAATTCCTTTTAACTTGAAATATTTTATTATTATAACATGCTATTCCAACCGTGCTGTATTCGGTCTTCATAAGCGTTTATTTTTGATGCGTTTCTTTATTGGGTAATAGTTATCTATCTCATTATCTTAAAATACTATACTACAGTTGAATCCGCCCAAATTTGGACAGATGGCACCGTTGTCGATAATGCATAGCACTAACATTTTAATGGTGGAGATTCTCCATATCGTAATTTAATATAATAGTAACATGCTAGGATGCGCCTTCTCACTCCAGGACGCGTCGACACTTCAAGCTCAGTGTAACAAGGGCCAAACCGAACCGAACCCATTACGCCAGGCATAGATCAGCATTACAAACGCTGTGTAACGGAGGCTTTACACTTAGCGTGGATCGGCATTCCACTCGCCCGTATTCGCTTTAAAAAAGTGCCAAAGAACGCACTAGGACTCCCCTTCCCGCTCCAAGCCTAACCGAACCCATTACGCGGAGCATAGATCGGCATTCAAAGCGTCGTATAATAGCGGCTTTACGCGGAGATTGCATTGCCATTCTACCCGCCCGCCACTGCATTTAAAAAAGTCAATGAACGTCCTAAATTTGCCGTCTTGCTTTAGGCCGTTCCTAACCCGTTATACGACGCGTGGATCGGCACCTCAAACTCCGTGTAACAAGGGTTTTACGCGGTACATGGACCGACATTCAGTGCAGCCGCCTTCGCCTTAAAATAGTGCCAAAGAACGCACTAGGACTTGCGATCCCGCTTCAAGCTGAATCGAACCCATCGTGTAACAGCGGCTTTACCCGGAGATTGGATCGGCAGTCTATCCGCCCGCCGCTGCCTTAAAAAGGGGCTAATAAACGTCCTATACTTCGTCTTCCCGTCTCAGACCGCTCCGAACCCGTTACACGGAGCGTGGATCGGCACTTCAAGCTCCGTGTAACAAGGGCTTTACACGGAGCGCGGATCGGCATTCCACGCGCCCGCCGCTACATTAAAAAAGAGCTAATGAACTACCTAAAATTCGCCTTCTCGCCTTAGGCCGCGCCGAACCCGTTACACGAAGCGTGGATCGGCTTTTTATGCGCCGTGTAATGGAGGCTTTACATGGAACTATGATTGTCATTCCACGCACCCGCCTTCGCCTTAAAATTGTGCAAAGGAACGCACTAGGCTCGCCTTACCGCTTTAGTGGATCGGTATTCCACGCGCCTGATGCCGGCTTAAAAAATGTAGAAATCGATCCTACTAACACAACTTTCAAGTTCTGTAATATTATTAAACGGAGTTTGTCGCTGTAAAAATACAAAATGATCTAAGAATCATCATCTTGATTTTTTCGTCTCTACCGCCATTTTGTATTTTACGGCCACCATTTTAGTTTTATTGAAACAATACCTAGCCTATAATCATATCGATACGCATCTTATTTATTACAATCCATCCAATAGTTTGAATGTTTCAAGGGAACAAAGAATTCCACATACCGACATCGCGACACCACATACCCACCTACTCGTGAATAACATTAACCCTCTCTATACTGTCGCTCGGTCTAGTAAAAATTACTCTACTTATTGTTGTTAACGATTGTGTAATTTTAGTACAACTAATATCAAACCGCCTACGGGAATTTTCAGAACTTCTGACTGGAAAAATAAATCACTGTCTTTTGCTGAAGTTGAATTAAGGGTGGGAAATTGTTTTAATAAGAAAGTGGTAATATATTTTTCACTGAAGGAAGGTCACCGTTTTCAATTAGCGTTAGAGGATGTTAAATGTAGAGCTTTAAGAAAAATGAAACGGGCAATTTAATCTTCAAGGTAACAGTACCTGCAATTTCTGGTTTTATCGATAAAATCGTCGGCGGTTTAATGGAATTTATACATTATAAAAAAGAATGTTGTCTGTTTAGGTACTTAAGAGGTTCTCTTTGGAATTTTTGCTGACGTAGCAAGGAGTCGATACTAATTCGTCGCTCTATAATATTCAATACGTACATAAATGACCTTCTGACTACAGGTGCGGCGATTGTGTAGACAATACATTCGGGGAATACATGTTGTAGAATATATATTGAGTTATTAGAAGGCACTAGCTGTTAGTAGAAGTTACAAAACAGGAAAAGTACCGCTAGCAATACAGTTCTTTCGCTTTCATTAATGTTTAATCGGGATTCCAAGTGTTCATACATACAGACACCTCTACCAGCAACTGTATAAAAAACTCACGGTGGCTTTAAATTTTTATTATCTTCTTTAAGAGACTGAATACATTTATCAATTTATTTGAACTTTTAACAAAAATATCACAACATCAAAGGTAATCAATCGGCTTCTTAAATCTAAACGATCGATGGCGAAATAACAAATCAAGACCATTTTTAAGATCTTTGATGCAAAAACGAAAAATTTCGGTGATATT
>NW_020439372.1:260297-261008 GCF_000699045.2 Agrilus planipennis | reverse complement strand
CAAAAAGTTATCCGAAATTGAAGAATATTTTAAATAATAAATATAATCTAAATTTTGTGCACAGTACAAAAAAAAAACTGGGAATTATTTTTGTAGTATTATCTTGTTACGTCACGTTATGTATATAATAAATACGCTTTGGCTACTAATTGTTAAATAAATAAACCGAATATTTTCTTTCCTTTGTTATTTACGAAACAACCATTATCAAAATATATATTGAGAAAGAAAAACACAAATACACCTGTTTGGGAAATCCCACATTAGATAACGAAATTTCAACCCAACGTCAACAAAATTTAAGCTTACCGTTAAATAATTTCAGGCAAATAGATAAGATCATGCACAAGCTACAGGCGACGGATTTAATTGTAAGATAACGAAAATGATCAAGGCTGCGAAGCGCCGCCGACTCATGGGGCTCTACAAGTGCCCCCGTATTCCAGTGATGTATTTCTCGAAAAATTATAAAGTTAGGAGTTATGTATTTCAGAATTTTATAGTTTGATTTTTATTTTTGACGTGACAACGTCTTATAATTCGATGGAGCCGGCTGCACGCACGAAAAAACATGACTCATGCGGCGTTACCTTGCTCTGAGGCGTTCCATTTAAGGCTTGAAGTGGAAGCGAGAGCGCGGAACGAGCGACAAAGAGGCACAATCGGCTTCCGCGTTCGGCAGCGTTCGACATCTGTCTCTCTCCTACTTGA
>NW_020439372.1:241571-259135 GCF_000699045.2 Agrilus planipennis | reverse complement strand
CGTATTATGGTCTAATGACAAAAAAACTGTGAATGTTGTATATAAAAACATTCTGTAGTATATTTAGTATGTTCAGGGGGTATCTTTCGAAGATTTCCCCACTTCGATAATAATCTAAACAAAACAAAAATATACATATTTAGTATCAGCATTGCACCCGTGCGAAGCTGGGGCGGGTCACTAGTAATAAATAAAACAAAAACTCAAACCGTACAGAAATGTCCATATTTTATAACAATCTTCTCCCAATTACTTTTATTTTATCAATATATATGGATAAACAAAACATTTGTTATTGTTTTAACCAGTAATAATTAAGTAGTAGTTCAATAACATTAACTAAATATTCACTCTCTGTTTTATTTTTTATGTAATCTACAGTGTATTGGAACGTTTGTAGCGTCAGGATTCAATTTAATTGTAGGACTAGGTTTAGCGTACACCGGCATCCTTATTCCTGCTATTGAAAGTCCTAATTCCGATATAAAAGTAACGACGACAGAAAGTTCCTTAATCGGTAAGCAGTACCACCCCCAGTTCAAGTACCAGTCACCCCCACATATTATTTTTTCTAGCAAGTATAACCACCCTAGTAATAGCACTGACAAGTCTGACATGTGGACCCGTAATGGATAGAATTGGCCGATTAAACTGCATAAAAATATCCATCATACCCATTACGGTGGGTTGGGTTTTAATTGCCCTTGCTAAAAGCACCACCATGCTATTGATAGGTCGAGTTTTTGTAGGAATAAGTGGAGGTAAACCTAAAATGATATACTAACCAATTAAATAAGACATGTAAAATTGAAAAACTGTATTGTAACCACTTAGCATAGGTCATGCTAACCAAAGCTAACTTATCCTGAAGACTTAGTACGTAAACTCAAAATTACTTTTAATAGAACTTGACGATTCGTTTTAATATGGAGGCTAGACAATTTACTTCTACTGACTCCACCTTAACTGGAGGCATTGAGTGTAAATCTTCCACCCTGGCTGGAGACAGTGGACATAAATCCTTCACTCTGAGTGGATGCTGCAGATGGAATACTCTGCTGTGGATGACGCCCTATCGGGGTGTAGTATTACGTATGCAGTTTCCAGTCAGAGTGGAATATTTAGTTCCATTGCCTTCAGTCATGATGAACGATTTATTTCCACTAACTCCACCCTTACTGGAGATAATGAAAGTAAATAGAAGATGCTGCACCTCCTGCCGTGGTGTAATATTACATATGCATCTTGAGATCAAAGTAGATAATTTGCAACGACTGCATCCAGTTAGGATGAGGTTTTACATCAGCAGTTACCAGTCAGAGTAAGGATTGTACTTCCACTGCCTTCACTGGAGCATTTATTTCCATTGACTCTACCCTTACTAGAGGTAATGGAAGTGAATACTAAAAGCTGCAGACGTAAATCCTCCAATGATCATGCAAGTCCTCCGGCTTGCGCGGAGCTGTGGAAGAAAACCCTTCACCCTGACTGGAGACAGTGGACATAAATCCTTCATTCTGAGTGGATGCTGCAGATGGAATACTCTGGTATGGATGACGCCCTATCGGGGTGTAGTATTACGTATGCAGTTTCAAGTCAGAGTGGAATATTTACTTCCACTGCCTTCAGTCATGATGAACGATTTATCTTGCACCTACCAAACATATTTTTATCGTTTATTTAATTTTCAGCTTTAGGAGTTAACTCCGTCCCTGTTTATATCTCAGAAATTTCAAGGCCGGATTTGAGAGGTTCCCTAACATCAGTTTTAACCCTATTGTCTACCATTGGTAAGTTTTGACCCTAAGTTAAGAAAACTAATTTTAAAACAATTTTGACCTTCAAAGTACATGATATCTTCAATGATTTGTTTTCACTTCCGCCGTACTGCATGAAGAATTCTTTTCAATCCTCGACATGTTTCTTTAATTCGCTTTTATTTTAAATAATTTAATATTTAAGAGATGTAATTGTTAAAGTGCTCAATTCAGTGAGTACCTTAGAGGGATATTAAAATAAGTGCGAACCGTGGAAGAAGAAGTCATCACCATGAAATCCGAAAGGTAAGTAATAAAAGCCAAAAATAGTACAAATGTTATTTTTTATTATTCCTCTTATATTTTTTAGTAAACAGGGTTATTCTGTGTCTATTAATGATGATAAAGCAGATGAAAAACTAGCAGAAATTATGGCCAGTAAAATGACTTTAGCTGACTATGAAAATAAGTCATTTAAAAGTGTTCTACCTCAGGTACGATTTTCAATATTGAGCTTTTATTTAATTCAGAAATCATTCTAATGTTGATATCACTACATAGTATAAAACGAAGTCGCTTTCCCGCTGTCTGTCCCTATGTATGCTTAAATCTTTAAAACTACGCTACGAATTTTGATGCGGTGTTTTTAAAAGATAGAGTGATTCAAGAGGAAGGTTTATATGTATAATACATGCATAATATCGTAGGAAAACAGTGATAAATTTAGAGGTTTCTATTGTGATGTCGTAAAGAAACGCATTTTTTGTGCTTACATTGCAAACGCCGGCTGAATCCTACGAGATAGATCAAAATAATGTACTACAATATTGTACATCTTAAAAGGGTCTACAAAAAAGTCTGTGATGGTATATGTCTATCTCTTACGGATAACCCACAATAAACATTTTTATCCTTTATTTTTTATGAGAAATAATGACTTATTTACGAAGCGATTGTAGGCAATACAGCATTAATTCTTATCCAATTAAGTACCTTAAATACATTGTGCATTTAATATAGATCAATATGGCCCTTTACAGCATGTAATTTAAATGAATATTTTCGAAGATATTACAGATTTAAAATGCAGGGACATAGCGGTTGCGGCGGTACCGGCCGGGAGGCCGGTTTGTATTGTCTAATGACAAAAAAACTGTGAATGTTGTATATAAAGACATTCTGTAGTATATTTAGTATGTTCAGGGGGTATCTTTTGAAGATTTCCCCTTTTCGATAATAATCTAAACAAAACAAAAATATATTTAGTATCAGCATTGCACCCGTGCGAAGCTGGGGCGGGTCACTAGTAATAAATAAAACAAAAACTCAAACCGTACAGAAATGTCCATATTTTATAACAATCTTCTCCCAATTACTTTTATTTTATCAATATATATGGATAAACAAAACATTTGTTATTGTTTTAACCAGTAATAATTAAGTAGTAGTTCAATAACATTAACTAAATATTCACTCTCTGTTTTATTTTTTATGTAATCTACAGTGTATTGGAACGTTTGTAGCGTCAGGATTCAATTTAATTGTAGGACTAGGTTTAGCGTACACCGGCATCCTTATTCCTGCTATTGAAAGTCCTAATTCCGATATAAAAGTAACGACGACAGAAAGTTCCTTAATCGGTAAGCAGTACCACCCCCAGTTCAAGTACCAGTCACCCCCACATATTATTTTTTCTAGCAAGTATAACCACCCTAGTAATAGCACTGACAAGTCTGACATGTGGACCCGTAATGGATAGAATTGGCCGATTAAACTGCATAAAAATATCCATCATACCCATTACGGTGGGTTGGGTTTTAATTGCCCTTGCTAAAAGCACCACCATGCTATTGATAGGTCGAGTTTTTGTAGGAATAAGTGGAGGTAAACCTAAAATGATATACTAACCAATTAAATAAGACATGTAAAATTGAAAAACTGTATTGTAACCACTTAGCATAGGTCATGCTAACCAAAGCTAACTTATCCTGAAGACTTAGTACGTAAACTCAAAATTACTTTTAATAGAACTTGACGATTCGTTTTAATATGGAGGCTAGACAATTTACTTCTACTGACTCCACCTTAACTGGAGGCATTGAGTGTAAATCTTCCACCCTGGCTGGAGACAGTGGACATAAATCCTTCACTCTGAGTGGATGCTGCAGATGGAATACTCTGCTGTGGATGACGCCCTATCGGGGTGTAGTATTACGTATGCAGTTTCCAGTCAGAGTGGAATATTTAGTTCCATTGCCTTCAGTCATGATGAACGATTTATTTCCACTAACTCCACCCTTACTGGAGGTAATGAAAGTAAATAGAAGATGCTGCACCTCCTGCCGTGGTGTAATATTACATATGCATCTTGAGATCAAAGTAGATAATTTGCAACGACTGCATCCAGTTAGGATGAGGTTTTACATCAGCAGTTACCAGTCAGAGTAAGGATTGTACTTCCACTGCCTTCACTGGAGCATTTATTTCCATTGACTCTACCCTTACTAGAGGTAATGGAAGTGAATACTAAAAGCTGCAGACGTAAATCCTCCAATGATCATGCAAGTCCTCCGGCTTGCGCGGAGCTGTGGAAGAAAACCCTTCACCCTGACTGGAGACAGTGGACATAAATCCTTCATTCTGAGTGGATGCTGCAGATGGAATACTCTGGTATGGATGACGCCCTATCGGGGTGTAGTATTACGTATGCAGTTTCAAGTCAGAGTGGAATATTTACTTCCACTGCCTTCAGTCATGATGAACGATTTNTACAACAGTTCTGTAACATTGCAATTTTTTTCCCGAAGTACAAACGATCATGAAACAAGAAATGGTGGTGATTTTGTTATTAACTGGATAAAACGAAAATGATTTTTGCGTACAATACAATACGCTAATTAACACATTCATCAATGTTTTTACGGTACAGTTGTTTGTGCAGTTTCAACTTTTTTAGTTTTTGATTTATGACGCTCTAATGGTATACATATGTAAGACGATGTTTTCATTCTTGGCTTCTTAAAATTACGCAAACTTAACTTCATTCCATTACGTTAACACAAGGGTTGGTTCACACGAAGCGAAGCGACGTGGCGCGATACGCTAAACGGTATTGATTAAACTTCACCACGGCCTCCACATCTTCTGATTTTGATTGGCAACTTCCGTTGAAGAAGGTGACAACGGTGGTGTATAA
The DNA here is from genome assembly GCF_000699045.2 of Agrilus planipennis. Classification (NCBI taxonomy): domain Eukaryota; kingdom Metazoa; phylum Arthropoda; class Insecta; order Coleoptera; family Buprestidae; genus Agrilus; species Agrilus planipennis. Next base: position 254,182 of record NW_020439372.1, on the reverse strand, counting down.
CCTTGCACATGATGCGCGTAATGCATTTGCGAAACGCAATCCAACTGTCTCATGCAAGAGCCGAGGTGTTGGAGCAGCTTCCTACCAGCCGCGGGGTCAACACAGTCTTTCGGTGATGACAAAAATTGGGACACTTCTTGAGCGCAATGTGTAAAACCAGCACGAAACCTGTCCGCATACGACTGTTCAGACGGTAAAATTAACTGATGCTGACGTTTGAGGTTATGTAAGTGGCGCACTGTCAACTCGAGGATGTCCGCTTTTTCAAGTTTCGAAACGTTTTCGCCTTCACTCTGTAGAGCGGTCACCATTAGTTCCTTCAATTCGTCTAAACAACGATTTATCCTAGCTCTCCGTTTTCTTTCTAACATCGGCTTCATAACTTTTCGATATTGGTAAGTACGAGATATCGGCTCCTCTCCATATTCACTGTTCTGCACCATGTATGCTGTCGGTGCCATTTCGATTGTCGCAATAACAAAACACTACGCGTACTAACTGATTTATCGCTGTCGCTTCGTTCACTACGTCGTCGTACAGAAACGAAAACAAAATAACGTCAAACGTAGATAGATTTAAGTTATATACGAAGTGTTAAGTATAAGTGGAGAGGGACAAAAGTGGGGACCAAAGGAACAACCTTCCTTCTCGAGCTTTATGGCCAATGCTCGCGAGGGATTTCTCCGTCTCTGTCTGACGTATCGAAAGCAGCTTCGGACGCGCTTTGTTTATGATGGTACAATGAAAGCACAGCTATGTAAAAGCTGCTTGGGTAGCAGCACCCTTTTTACTAGATCGTGTGACCGTCGACTGTGGGAATTTTTGGACGACAATTAGACCATTACGTGGAGATTGAAACGGTTTTTTGAGGCGGGGAGAAGAAAACAAAACGCAAGGATATCCGATTGCAAAAGACGGACCGAAAAAATTGCGATTTTGTTTCCACTTTTTAATACATATTAGAAACTAACTGATCGTGAAATAAATATTACCTACGTAACGTCACTACACTACATTTTTATCAGTACGTGCTTCATCTTTTTTTTTTTTTAATTATCTGACATGGAATGTCTCGGAATTATACCTACTTACCTACATATGAACAAAAAGTTTCACGTTCATATCTTCCCTGACTCCAACATTTTAAATGCGAGTTGTAACCACTTTATGATCCTAACCCAACCGCTTTTTTGCTTTTTTTCCATAATGTAAATGTTGCAGTGGAAATTATAATAGTTTCGCTTCAAAACTTAAGTCATTGATTACACAGGTCTGCGAAATTTTTTTTAAAGGTTTTTTTCTTAAATTGTTAATGTTTGTCATAATTGTCTTAAAAGTAATAGGAAACGATATTTATACGGTGTATACCACGTCACATTAACCCATAAATGCTCAGAGAACACATTTCCATTTGAACCCTTGCCACGTAATGAGTGCGACGAACAAATATTCGATAACCAGTGTTTCTATGTTTTTAACGATACTCTTTTCGATGGTGTTGGTTAAAAATACCTCCGACAATATTAAAGCATTGAAAGATCGAAAATAAACAAAAAAAACGTGATTTTTGAATTGACTTTTTCCTTAAAAAGTAATTTTTTGTGTCCTTACGTTTTTTTTATGTGCTTAAAACCTATATAAATCATGACTTCGATATCCAAACATGAAATAATCACCGTTGGTCAAGTCGAAATGCCTTTACAAACTGTTTGATCAAACCAAGTTTAACGTAAAGCGGTGGAAGCAATACTTTCTTCTTTCAAACTCGTATTGATGACATTTTTCACTTCGACTTCCAATTGCATTCTAATTTGGACATAGAAATACCGAATAACAATGATTTTGATTTACCATAAGTCCACTTCACACTTCAACACATAACCGGCATATTTTATTGTAACCCAGTGTTTATATTGGTGACACAACTTCAATTTGAAGTAAGCTTAATAAGCATTTTTTACAAAGTCTGTGTTATTCAATATACGCTTAACTATTGTATATTGTCCGCAAATGTAAAAAAATACATTTCAATTGTTTTTACAACTCCGAGAAGCCATAGTTAAAGATAAATGAAACACAATCTTTTATTACACGTTAATATTTTTNTTCTCTATATCCATACAAAATATCTATCAAACAAATAAAATTAAAATTTTCTTTTGAAAAATGAAACCATTCCATCAGTATTTTCTTATGACGTTGTCACGTTCAACTATCGTCAGTAAACCGACTTTACAGACAACCGATTTTTTTTTGTTTTGTGATCTAGGTACGACAGAACATAAATGGGTACCCCTGGCGTTATTATTCGCGTATATGGTAATAGGTATGATTGGTCTTTTGCCGGTACCATGGACCATGATAGCAGAATGCTATCCCTTGCACCTTCGTGGGATAGCCTCGAGCTTAATCGCTGCACTAGCTGCCGGCATTATGTCGGCAGCACTGCAAAGCTTCAGGACCCTTAACGATTTATTGGGTGGTTCCACTGGAATACAATATTTTTATGGGACGATTTCACTGCTCGGCGTCATCTACATTTATTTTTTCGTACCAGAAACTAAAGGCAAAAAATTATCCGAAATAGAAGAATATTTCAAATGAACATCTCTATCTTGTATATAAAGCTTTTTTGTACTTGTTTTACAATAAAACACGAGCCGGTTTCATAAGAAAATTAATTTTTACCCAAAGAAAATCCTAATTGCGTAATTAAAAAAAAAATTAGACTTATCTAACCGCTACGTATGTAATTGATAATACTCGTATGTGTGATTTGTTTGCTTTTTATGCAAAATTTTATTAAAATCTTATTAATAAATTAGATGCAACTTCTTACATCACATTCTTGAAACATGAAAAGTAAAGGAAAAAAAATGATGCATAATACATATTATATCATCACATTTATGAGATGAAAATTCAATCATTTGCCACTATAGTATAATTATGCATATTAGTTACGAACTTTTCCCTAATCACGTGCTACATGTACAATTCTATAAAAGAAAATCACTGAACAATAACAAATACACTTGTCAAAACATGGTTGAGAAAAAGTAAGTACATAAAACGTAAACAATTTTTAACTTAGATATTAGATAATTTGTTTATCTTCTTTTAAAAAGATACCAAGCTGTTAGCGAAAAAGACTGTGAAAGTCCCTCTAACGATGATGAAATCTACAAAATTCATTCGGCGAAAACAATCCTACCCCAGGTAACTACTGTTTATAATATCTATGTTATTATTCTATTTTGTGTTGTATTTTTATATTTTTTTTGTTTGGATATCGTAATTGCAGAGCAATCTACCCTAGTTATACTCATCATCATCATAAGGTCGTCAGTCCTAAGACTGTTTGGACACGCACCTTCACTCTTTCCTATCCTGAGCTAATCTTCGCATTTTCTTAAAACCAGAACAACCCACATCCTTAACTATTTGCGAACAGTAATCTAATCTAGGTCTATCTCTATTCCTCTTAACTCCTGTTTCTGTCTCTAATATATCTCTGACTAGACCTCCATGCCTGAAAAGGTGTCCTACCAAACTATCTCGCTTATTTCTTTTTGACTTCCATAGAATCCTCTCTTCCCTTATCCTTTCTAATTCCTCTTCATTTCTAACCTTCTCTATCCACGATATCATCATCATTCGCCTATGACACCACATTTCAAACGCTTCTAACTTTTTTTTTTCGTCGCACCCACCGGCCATGTTTCGCACCCATACAGCGCCGCGCTCCAAACATACACCCTTAACATTATTTTTCGAATTTCTAAATTAACCGTTCGCGAGCATGGAAATGATTTCTTTTTATTAAAGGCGACTCGACCCTGTGCTATCCTCTGCTTTGTATCCCTAGTACTCCTTCCGTCTTGACTTATCTGACTTCCTAGATGCCTAAAATCTGCCACTTCATCTAATTTTTCGAGAAAATCATTCATACAAAACTGCTTAAGTCATTTTTTTGTTGTTTTGATTTTTCTAATAGGTTTTCGCGGGGATAACGGTCTGCCTATTCAACATGATAACAGGGATGGCTCTGTCATTTTCTGGTGTACTAATTCCTGCCTTGGAATCACCCCACAGCGAGATAAACGTAACTGATAACGAAATCTCTTGGATGGGTAAGTTCAAAATTACATTGATCACGATATTCATATTTTACCATCAAAATATCTTCAGCTAGTGTAAATTCCTTCACGATGATGACCGGGTCTCTTTTTACCGGCATTCTCGAAGAAAATTTTGGCCGTTTAACCACCATAAAAATATCGGCTATTCCCACGATAATAGGCTGGATTTTAATTACAAAAGCATCCACAATTCAAATCCTACTTTGTGGAAGGGCACTGACAGGGTTAGGATCAGGTAAACTCTTCGATTGTGAATAAATCATAGACATACGACTATAGGGACAGAACTAAAAGTGTCACCAGGAAAGAATGGGTGGTACCAGTCCAGTGGTGCCTAAATCTCATTGGTTACATTTGCACATCAACTAATCGCTAGCAAATTACACCGTAATTGACCTAGTAAGCGTGCGCAGTGCGGTTGACCAATGGAATGTAGGCACCTGCTACACCTTACTACATTTTCCGGCAGTTTAGTTTCCGTCCCTGTATTGCTAAGTCCGGGTAGTGTTTCTAAGAAGAATTTAACAGCTTTTAGTCTCGTTACGGCTGGCGTATACCTGGGGGAAACAAGTTGGCCGAATGTAAGGAGCGTTCTCATGGTAGTACCATGTCTCACTTCTTCTATTGGTAAGAATAAGGAATAAAATACATAACACGTTTTTCTACATTATCCTCTCTTACGTAATTATTATTTTAACCTAACCTAACCTATCCTAAAAATGGTCACTCTAGTCAAGTCAATAACCCAGAAAACCCATCAGCAAACCTAGTCAAAAATTAACCCCCAAATTTAACCCAGTCTCACATTAAGCATTCCAACATGTCCACTTTTATATTAACTCTTTCTATTTTAAATTTCTAGGGGTCGCAATAGTATATTTACTGGGTTTCGTAATNACTCTTCGATTAACATTTTAAAGATTTATAAGTTAATGCATTTGGGATTAGTAAAGAAATGTTAGTGCAATTCGCAATTAAGATTAATTAGACCGGGCGACTATAATTATGAAATAAAAATGATTAAAATGTTAATAAAACGTAAATCATTTATTCAAGACGATGTAACAAGCCAGAGCGAGTGCATTTATATGAAATATTATATTAAATCCAAAACAAAAAACAAAATAAATATTTATTTAAAATTAAATTAAAAAAAATCTACCCCTACTTTCACTTGATATATTATTGATTTAATATAATAAGTCCCTATGTTTTATTTAATTCTTTAGCTACATTTGTACAATACACATAATCAGTACAATACTTCAGTTTAATAAAAAAATCTTTGATGGAGCTGTGTTGAATGCAGTTCCAAAGGGGAGGGGTTTGACAGTTGTGCACATGCGCACATAGGAAGCTGCACATAAGACTACAAGGAACGGAAGGTACTGCAGCTTCCACAGCGCTCATCCTGTCATGGAAGATAGTTTTCCTTAATTACACGTGTGGTTGATGCTTGTTTCCTTCTGTACAATTTTATAACAAAGGCTAAATTTTTTCTGGAGCTGCACTTCCATTAATTTAAAGTAATGCTTTCGAATGTGGAAGATATCACAGCGGTCATTAATACTTGCGATGTTTCTTCAAATGGAGAAGCATTGTGGCCTACATTTGACAATAGTATTTTAAATGCCTGTACACTGATTGAACATGTTTGTAAGATTTTCCGCACTTGCGACATACATGTTTTTCTGAAATAGAACAAAAAAAATTAGCCTAAAGTAATACTTCCATTTAAACAATTATGTATTCATTTAAACAAAGTTTCCGATTACGTATTTAAATAATTTCACTGTGCAATGCCGTCATTACTAGTCGTAATACGAACTCGGCCCAATCAGCGAACAGCAGCGACCGCCGAAACCAGAGACACCAGTTCCCGTTGCCGCATCACAAGAACTCAGTAAGAGACAGTATGTACGACTGAATGTGCACCAATATAGAGGGTGATTTGATGATAAAAAGGGTACCCGAAGTACACAGATTATTTAGTGCTTCTATAAAACTTCTTCAAAATGTGATTGGCATTTAATACGAATTTTTTACAATTTTAAAAGCAAAAATATACACCACATTTTATATTTATTATTGACAGTTATACATGAAAATGCTACAATGTTTTTGATTAATACAGTGTACAGGATTAAATATAGGTGTAACTAAAATAGTTTGGATTAAGTACAATTTACAAAATTGTAATACAGGTATAAGTAGTGCTTTATTAAACAAGAGTGTTAAAGGTGAATTGGCTAAAAGAATTAAAAAAGCGTACTAAGCAAAACAACCACCAAAATAATGAAGACCCTTTCTCTTAATGTATAATTTTAGTTAGTTAGTTGTCTTTTGTCAGCTATTTGATGGTACAAAAGAACTTGCCCTTATACATAGATAATAATGGAATAAAAAATAATAAAATGGCACTTCTTTAACTATATTGAAGTATGTCAGAATCTCATGGGCACTGCACAGCCCGAAGTCATGGCTCATAAAATCCTAAATTATTTCTACCTACGTTTATGATTCTTTGGTTCAAACAAATTTACAAAAGGATGATTGGCAAGAAGAAGACCAAAGATCTTTATAAAAATAGTAAAAAAAAACTAAATTGTTTTGTAAGACATGTACAGGGTGTCTTACTAAAACGTTGCCGTTTTTCTTTTTAGTATTACACATGACAAACATATATTCAAACTAATTACTTACTTTTACGAAAAATGTATCATGCATTTTACCGTATACAGCAATGTCTACGCTTTGACTACACAAAAAGCTTACATTGGGAGTCTTAACATCACTCTCACTTTTACCAAGAAAACTTGGTCGTTAGTCATTCGAAAATAACGAAAAACGATACATATCATAAAAAATGTCAGTCTCTTTATCCTGAGATCCCCGTTAGATTAGTTCTGACTCTTGTCAAATTTATCACTCGCTTCGCCAGCTTTACGATGTGCCTCAAGCAATTTATGAAACCACAGCGTATAATATTCGTGTCAGAAAGAAAAGTTAAGCTTATGCTTTCTTGTTAGATGCTGTTTAAGATTCCCTTTCAACTTGCACCTGTAATAGCAACCCTCCACAGAACAGGTAAACTGAGGGTTCTTGCCACACTCGTACTTTTGGTGTTGGTTAAGTCCGCCTTTCCATTTATATGACCTTTGACAATCGGAACACACGTAACATGGGCTAATTCCGGTCGACGACGGGCGTACGGTGAAAGACACTAAAACGAGCCACCATTAGAAAAAGAAAACCATACTATGAGAACGAATAGAAAATGCTAACTTACATCAACAGCATTTACAAATGGTACAAATCCTTTGCAAACTTTCTAAAATATTTAAAGCACAGTGAAAGCAGAAAAATAACCAAAAAGATATAATGACTTTTAAAATTCAATCCCTAATGGTCGGTACGGTTTGAATAAGGCTAGGTTCACATAGATGTGTATCACATATGCGTTTGTGCATCGCGCGTATAAAGATCGCTATTAATCCTTTAGAGCCTTAAACGTCAAATGTCAAACATTAAATGTGTCAACAGGTATAGTGAATGAAAGACATATTTGTGGTAATGGTGTGTTTGTTCTATTTATGGCTGTTTTGGCACTTTCAATATACAATTGTTTCCGTTTCACACAAAGGCATTTACGCACTTCATCGCGCGTCAGACGCGTGCTTGTCTGAACTTAGTCTTAATAATACTTCAGGTTTTTAATAGGTTTTAGATTTCGTTGCAATTTTTATTTTTGGTTTTAAGAAACTAACACTTTCTACCACAGGCTCAAAAATATACTGCAGGATTTCAAGGATAGCAACTTTATTTGTTACTTTACACAAAACTAATATTTAAAGCTATTATAGTCGAATGATACCAGTAAATAGCGTGATTTTTAGTCAACTAATTATTTTTTCATCTCTAAACTATGAGGATGTCTCGACATTACGTGGGACTTAAGTTGAGTGTTACGTTTGAATTTTCTGCCGCAATCTTTGCACTGAAATCTGGGCTCTACACCACACTCAAACTTATAGTGGCGTTTCAGATCGTTCAATCTTTTATATATCGAATAACATTTCGGACAGGTGAAACCCTCACTTCCTAAAACAAAAACATGACGTATTATAAAATTAGAAAGAAATACTTTGTAATATCTAAATATGTACAGTTTGGGTAGCTATTTAGAAGTGTCTTGTACAACATTATATACATGTAATTGTATAATACATTAGCTTATGTAATATTTATTTGTCTGTTAATATGTACAAAGAAATGACATTTAGTATTGTAATTAATAAAAAATTTCAACACAAATAAACCACATTTCGATCTATCTAACTTAAAATCTATACAATAACGCAAATAAAAGAAACATAAATTTTATAAATCGCCCAATACATTTTTATGTGTTGTTCTCGAACAAACCATTATTGAATGAAATTTCAAACTGGTTTTCTTTCTAAACTTCTTATTACAAGAGGGGCATGAAAACTGAGGCTCAACTCCGCATTTGTATTTCAAATGGGCATTGAGGTTGTATTTTTGAGTGTAGGATGCATTGCATTTGTTACAGGCAAATCTCCCTTCCGAATTAATGTAAAATTTGTTGGACGATATACCTAAAAAGCATTTAAAAATTAATTGAAACTGTATACGACATTCAACATACATACATTCACGAAATAATAAAATAATAAGGGTGTAAAATAATTAAAAACAACTGGAGTTTGAGAAATGAGTTGATCATTTATTGAAGTACAGTTAACTAATAAGAAAAGCAATTGTTATAGGATAATAATATTAATGTCAATTAGCTAGTGGTGTTTTGCCATTTTCAGATACTGCTGCTAAATATTGTAGCATAGTCACATGTTACTATGACTGATTATCTCGAAAGCCGGTAGATAGATAGATAGCAGAACTTAAACTACTATCTTTCTTTATAGTGTGGTGTAATGTTCTTTATTAATTATTAATTAAAACGTCTACAGCCAGCTAATAATATGTGATATTGTAAAGTGCTCTTCCTTCTAAACTGCTTTTTGCACACGTAACAAGTGAATTGAGGGTCAACTCCGCATTTGTATCTCAAGTGAGCCATCAAATTGCGCTTATGAGTGTAAGAAGAAGTACATTTTCGACAGGCGAACCTTCCATCTGAATTAACATAATGATCTTTAGACGAACCTAAAAGGAAACTGACATTAGTAAAGTATTGAAAACATACTGACAGAAATATCGTGTTTATTCACTTTGAGAAGGGTGTTAATATCGAAACTGCTGTGTTAGAGACTAAACAACAAACACAAATGTGAAACTAGTCAAATGTATTCCATTCATTAACATTTCATGATCCGGAGGAGAGAGAAATAATGAAAGAGTCTACTTAATAATAATATCAAAACTTTTTTTTATTTTTTAGAATATACTTAATTTGAACATAACACACTGCAACGTATGGCATCATAAAACTCATTTATTTCAACCTAAAGTTCATCATATCCAAATGTCTTTTGGTTTTGAAATGTGCTACAAGACTGTCGGGTCTGGATGAAGAAAACGAACAAATCTGGCATTGGAACTTTTTGGGTTTTCCACATTCGTACTTTAAATGTCTTCCTAAATGAAACTTGTTTCTGTATTTTCGTTGACAATTATGGCACGTGAAATACACATTTCCTGAAAAATAATGCCAGCTCAATTACCTGAAACGCTGGAATAATTTTATAAAAAAAACAATGTGTACGTGTATGAAACATTAAAGAAGCAATTGTAAAAAATATACAGCATGTACCTTTTATTACATCGGTAAAAGATTTACATCAGTGGACACTACAATGAGTATTATATATGTAATTTAAACAACTCATCAAGTACCTACGTAGAAGGTACAAATGAAATGACAGGGTGCTGTAGAGCTACTTATATTTAATTCACATCGTATACCTGTATAAATTTTTTGTTTTTATTATTTCCATTAGTATACTTATTAATGCTCTTTGATTCCTATTTTTAAAGATAGACCACTTTGTCCAACATAGGTACAACATTATTCATAGTGATAACTTGTTTGTTACTTGTAGTTAAGTTTCATAGATCTAACTTTTTATTAATTTGTTTACATTATATACAAATTTCAATAAATCAATTATCATTAAATAATAGAGCATCTTCTGATAAGACATGAAGGGCTAGCTTGAGACGTACCTATTAGAAATTGGAAAAGGTTTGATGGTGATGATAGGTATGAGACTACAAAAATGTACATGTACAACTAGACAAAATAGTAGTCGATATGATTACATTTCAGTAGCTTAATTGTATATTGCATATTCTTCTAGTTCAAAATTTAGCTTCTTTAATGTCCTCGGGTAGTTTGTTATGGACGCAGTAGACATGAGATTGAAGGTCCTTTTTGTAATAGAAATACCGATTCAAACATACGGGGCATTGAAACTTCTTCTCTTTGCCACACTCTACTCGTACATGTCTTCTTAAATTTTCGGATACTGTGTACCTTTTACCACAATTAACACAAACGTACGGACGGGGTTTGGTACATGGTCGCTGTCGCAGATTTCCTCTACATCTAAAATCTATAACCAAAAGTTACTGACACTTTTATAGGTAAAATATTTTAGGATTCGAAACAATGACAAACTGTTCTTATTAATTTGGTTTACGTTTACCTTACTTTATCACGTATACAAACTACCACATATAGGTCAAGTGAATACCTATGTAAAGCCTTGTTAAATATTTGAAATAGTACTGTTAGCAGCACATATCACTAGTTGGCGATATATTCTGCCTGTAATCTGATATAAAAATTTTATTGAACGAGTTACTTTAATACATAGTACTTGTTCACTTATTTTGTCTTAATTAATAAATAAGTACTTAAGCAAACTTAACAAATACAGTAGATTTTCGTACAGACTTGTGTATATTAACTATTAACTAGTTATAAATCCCAAATAATTTTAGTGCTACGAATATTTTATAATTTTATTTAACATATTCATACATTTGTCTAGTGTAAGGGGTAATACAAATCAAATCAAAATGTTGAGTAAATAAATGAATAGGAACATCTAAACAAAAGCAACGAATGAAACACATATGGGCTTCTTCATACGCGAACAATGCTTGAGTAGAAGACGAGCTTTAGTAGATACAGGCCAATACATGGTTTAAAAAGTTTGATATATTTTGAAAAGTCGTTTGTTTGTTAAAAATTTTTGTGGATAGAAATAATGTGAATTTGGAGTCGCTCTTTATAGTAAGACTTATACGAACAAACTGCACATTGAAACTTCTTCTCTTTGCCACATTCGATTCGCTGATGACGTCGTAAGTTTTCCCGTAATGTGTAAGCCCTACCACAAACAGAACATGCAAATGGACGTGGTTTATGAGATCGTCTTTGTTGTGGTGTTAGGTTTGAAGCTAAAAGTAAAACAAATGTCAAGTGAAAAATCATTAATGATACATTTTTTATAATTCTAAAAATATACCAGACAATTAACGGCGAGTGACGGATTGGCGCACCGAACATTCCATATTCTCACAAATTGTAGTAGATATGCTGACTTCAAATAAACGATAGTTATTTTCTTAGAGGTAATTTAGAATGACATGGACCTTGCCCTTAGGTAACGTAATGACATAGTTCCACCCCTTCCTTGACTCTTAAATTTCAACTTCTTAAAAACACTAACAGTCACTAGAGCTCCATTTCCATGCGAAAAATAGCAGCCGAGTTAATGTTTTTTACCAAATGCGCAATATGAATTCAATAAGGCTTGCCTTTCGGGCATCTGAAGGTTCATGTTATTCTCGATACAGTATCTATTATTTTGATTCAAAATACTAGGAAATAAAACAATTGCCAACTTCAAAACCTTTAATGTACGTTTTATTTTAGACTTTTCGGTTTGTAAATTTCAAAGATATGGACGATATTTGGATCGTTGATCATTAATTAGGATATTTAATTTTAGCTTATTATTTCATTTATTTGAATTTTTAAGTATGATACTTTCAAAGAAAAACGTATTATTAGATAGGCTCCATTTTCCTTTTAATGGTGTGGGCCGTTAAAAAAGGAAAATTCTATAAAAATGCGCAAACATAATTCTAATTAATTATTACATAATTATATACTAAGTTAACCTAGTTCACACATTGACACATTACAACACTGTAAGGTGTTTCTTACTAATCGTGATGTATAAGAAATACTTGTCTGGATACTATAAAAATACTAATAAAACACTGATGTAAACTACGTCTAGGGTTGCCATCCGTCCGGGTTTCCCCGGATTTGTCCTATTTTAGAGGGCATCCGGGGAGCTTCATTTGTAGTCCGAGTACTTTTAAAATTTAATTTATTTTTTTTAGGTTTCATACTTTTATAAGGTTTTGTTTTCATAACAAAGTATATTAATAATTTGTGTTTTATTTTAA
>NW_020439372.1:226077-238626 GCF_000699045.2 Agrilus planipennis | reverse complement strand
TATGTTAAACGGAACAACAATAAAAATTGTGAACGAAACATAGCAAATTATATTAAGTAGTTAATAAATAAATTATAATATTATTTTTTGGTACTATTTTCCCAATGGCAGATAAATATTGCACTGTATTTTTAAACGTTTTATTTACAGATTTAATATTCCTACAAATACATTTTTATGGACCGTTTTTGTGTGTCTTAAAAGAGTAAATTTTCTTTTCGTTGTATAACTGCATTCAGTGCATCTATACAATTTTGACTGTAAGCAGTCTTGTATCATGTGAGATCTTAAACTTCTCTCGTTTTTATATTCCTTTCCGCAGTTCCGGCAGGGCAGTTTCACGTCCACTGAAACTAAAACAAGAAATTTATACTTATGCTACTTGCTAAATTTGCAGATAAGAGAGTTTTATAGCCTTTTGGACTACCCTGTGTACATCGTATTTCATTTATTGACTTGTTACCTGGTTGGCACCAATAAATAGGAAATTCTTTTTTATTTTGCCTCAAAACTGTATCGAAAGGTGCGTACAGACTAAGCGAATATGAGTCGCGTTCAGTCAATGTAAAGGAGAATTGACTAAACTATCGTGAAACTCATTTGTCCAAAGGCTGAGCGAAAGGTGCCGCGACAAATATAAGCTTGTGGTGAATTACAACCCAATGTAAGCTGTGGTACAGAAGTCATAAACGAAAGACCATAAAATAAAAAATTATAAATAAAGCAAGTAGTTAAAAAAAAAAAAAAACGCAAAAAGTAAAATAAAAAAACTGACGGAGTAATCGTTACAGTCTCTTAAAAATAAACTTTTAAATACTCCAACTACACGTTGTCAGTCCTAAGCCTCGTCAGTCCTAAGCCTCGATAAATGGTGAAGAAAAGTTTGTTTCTGTCGTTTAACATCCTGTAAATTCGTATGCATTTCTGTATGCCAGTTCGCATCTTCCCTGTACTTCCCCATTCTTAAAGGAAGCACGATAAAAGGACGCGGACCGTTGGACGCAAGACGAAAAGAAGCATTCGTCAAACGAACATGCGAAAAAAGTAGCTTTAAGCAAGTTCATGAATTAATGAAAGGAATAAAGCGGATAAGGACTGAGAAAGAAATAAAATCAAGTATAATTATAATATCATTTTAATCAGGTAAATGAAAATGTTTCGAAATTGTATGCTTCTTTAAATTGTACTTTCTATTGGTAACATAATGACATTTGTTACATTGATAAATGCTTTGTTTGCCGCAATCCTTGTATTTGTGACTGTAAAAGGAACTTCTAGTGTGATACTGTTTTTCACAGGAATAACAGTAATATTCTTCTAATCGAAAGTTTGGAAGACCTGCAAAAAAATTCTTTTAGTCATACAATTTCTGTGCGATTTACTTACCTTACCTCTAATATACATATTTATCAATTAACACCTAAAAATGAGGGAACAAGAAAACTGAATTAATTACTATTAACATTAACAAATCATTATTTATTTTTAAGATGCACTACAAAATAAATAAATAACAATTTTAATGCAATTAAATATAAAATACAATTATGCTTAAGTTGTTAAAAGAAGAAAAGATTGTTGATAATGCTTTTAACTTTAACGGTTGTCGTTTAGCTGATGTCTATTACAGTGAGTTTTAAAGTTATATTTTCTGTGAGTGACGTACTGACATTTGTCACATCTAAATACAGAACGCTTTCCACAGTCGATATATCTATGACTGTATAAGGACGATCGATTACTATAGCCTTTGTTGCAAACATAGCAAACAAATTTTCTTGATGTTCCTCTTTTCCGAAAACCTATAAAAATGAATTAATAAGTGATATGTATTTCACAAATACTGATCGATCATAAAACTTTTACCAAACTCGCACTTCATTCAGTATTACAATTTATTTAAAAAAAAACCAACAAATAATCAATCCCATTTATTTATACTGTACCTATACCACATACCACCCCATATTTTAACCCCAACAACCCAATAAAACCATAAAAACATTAACAAATGAAAATCTACAAAAATACATTACAATTTTTTTAAAACGTCTTAAACTTTCCATGTAATTTGGTAATATGGCTCCTTAGCGTCTCTATTTTCTTGTAAAAACGGCAACAAACACCGCATTGAAATACTGTTGAATTTTTCTTACATTCGAATCGGTGGTGCTTTTCCAGCTTCTCTTTGCCTAAATACACCTTGCCGCAACGGCAACAACCATATTTTAAATGTTTAGTCGTTTTGGGCTCTAGAAACAGAAGAAATGTTCTTCATGTCAAAAATACTAGGATAATAAATTTATAAAACCCAGGTCAGCAACGAAAAATTCCCAAACACATTATTGAACACTTCCAAACAATTTTAAAGCTGCATTACATGTTAAGCACGAATAAACAATTCGATTACACTCAAGAAAAAACTTTCAACGACTAGAAAGTGTACTCGAAACAGGGAAAAGGACAGAGACATGCATAAAACAAAGAACAAAAAGAAATCACTTCTGTATTCACGAACGGTTAATTCAGAAATCAGAAAAAAATTGTGTATGTTAAGGACACGGCTCTGTACGAATGTGTAATGTTAAGGTGACCATACGTCCCGGATTGGACGGGACAGTCCCGGATTTCCACCTTGTGTCCCGGATTTTTCTAGAAGCAATATTTGTACCGGATTCCGGTTTTTTTGTCCCGGATTGTCCCTAATTTTTGAAAAGGTTCTTCTTTTCAATATTTATTTTAAATATATTTCAACTAGAATTATTTTTACAAAATTTGAACCGAAAAAATTGTGCATATCAAAATACGCGGCACGCTTTAAACCATTTGAAGCATACAGTGAACTCTCGATTCTGCGAATCCCCTTCCACCTAATCCTTAAATAGTACTACCCCCCCCCTCTACAAGTTCCTGTCACGGATTTGAAATAAAAAAAATATGGTCACTTTAGTAATGTGGACGATGGATGAAAAGCTGAAAAAATGGAAAAGAAAACGTTGGAAGCGCTTGAAACGTGTTGTAGATAATTGAAGAAAATTCCACGGGTAGGAAAGGTTATAAATGGAAGGGGATGCTAGGGCCCGTTGTGAGATTGAGATGCAGATATAGATTATGTTGTAAATCCCTGTATTTTTTAAATATATTTAACTATTAAAATACTACAATACCTAAAAGGTACATTATAAATAAATATTATTTAGTGTATTATTGGATTTTATTTTCCAGATTTAACAATAACTTTGAGAGGTGTGTTTTCTCTTTAAATGAGATTGTAAACAAAATTTTCGCTTAAAAAGCCGCGAACAATAATTACAACGAAATTTCGGTTTTACACCGCATTCGTTTTTGAGGTGATATTTCATACTCCTTTTTGATTTGTACGCCCTGCCACACCGTGGACAATAGAAACGAACTTCGACTGAACCTACAAGAAAAAACATTTTTAACGTGTTTATTCCATTTTTAAAATCACGCTATCAAAACATAAAAAGAAAACAATAAAAACTGCAAACACAGGTGGACCTTATTTATTTCGTATTTCTTATCACAAAAGTATTACTTTGGTACACAAACAAATTATCGGTAATAAATAATGAGAAAATTAAATGTAGTAAATTAATTTTTGCAGAACAAACTCTTGTTCAAAGTTTGGTTACAATATTTCTTATAAATACATCACAAAAAAACGTTAAGATTACCTTAACAATGCCTGAGAATACTTACAAAATACAAATTAAAACAATGAACTTTTAAACGATCCAGGAATGCCTTCAAAAATAATTCCTGCTAAAACCGATAAATTGGTAATTAAACTTACAGTAAGTGGTTTATCATTTAAGAAATCGGATTAGATGTAAAAAAATGATCAAAAATATTTAAACATTTCCGCAAATTTAGGGAAGGCTCAGTGCTTTATAGCAATATGGGCCTTCAAGGTGGATTTTCGAGTATAACGTCTGCTACAAATATTACATTGAAACTGAGGGTAAACACCGCATTCATATTTAATATGATATATAAGGTGTTTTTTTCTTTTATACGACGATCCGCAACGAGAACATTCAAATCGTCCACTCGGGTTCAGAGTAAACTTCATATCTGCAAATAAAAGTTGCAAAATATGTTCAATTATAAAAATATCTGTATAAAAATTCAGTAACAGTAAAGTTTTACTAGGGTGTGCGAAAGGGTTGTAGGAGTACAGTCCAATAAAATACAAAATTCCAAACATACAATTTATTTCTAATTGCTCTCTTACTGTGATAATTCGTTGCGATAAGTTACTATTATAGCAAATACATTCCAGGATGTTTATTATTTATGTGAACGTTTAAATTATATTTCCTGTGTGATTTGTATCCACAATAAGGACAAAAGTGTTTAGGCTCCTGGCTGTACTCTCGCAAATGGGCAATTAAATAATTTTTGTCTTTATATTTTCGGTTACAATGGTCGCAAATGAAAGGACCCTCCCGTTGTTCTAAGCATCGATAGAGTCCTAAAAACAACATCAGTTGAAAACATACAACACAAAACGCTTCAAAAGTTCAAAATCAAACATCATACATCGGTTATTTCTAAAAGGTTAGGACAGATCTAAGAATAAATAGTGATGAAGAGATGCAAGTGAAACTGCGGATTGTAGGCATTTAACTGTAAATTTTCGGAAAATTATTAGGGCATTAAAATTAAAATCGCGTGCTTAATCCTATCTTAATAGTTGGAAAATGGGAAATCAATAGAAGACAAGATATCCAACTTAAAATTTTAATTTCAATCTGCGTATGAGAGTACGAAATACATAATAAATACAATCATTCTGATGATGGACACATACTAAAAATTGAGAACAATATTTATTTAAATCATTGAATCATTTTGAACTTCAGTTATTCTATCAATAATTTCATCGTCGTCGTTTTGAGTTTCACATACTATAAAAGTGGTTGTCATGCACTTGCACGAACGTGTGAGAATATAAATGCTACACAGTTAGCTCATGCGAGCTATGGCCGCCGCCGTATTGGCCTTGGCTGCTCTGCCGAGCGCCTTTCAGTTTTACCCCCACTCCGCGGCCGGCTGTAAAGCGACATGCGATAGGTGGACGAAAAAATTTGAGGCGATGTAATAAAAGTTTCGCTTTAAAAATCAAACAAATATTTTATTTAAATAGAAAGGCCTTATTGTATATTAAACGTGGTAGGTATATAAAAAATTATTATAAACAAGAAAAATATATATGTACAACAGCAATATAAACATGAAACATTCGTATAATATTTTAAAATTTTATTATTATTTATTACATTTTGGCCTTTTTTTACATTTACCATTGTTCTATGTATTAGGTATATGCTGTGAACGTAAAGACACGTCTTAAATTGGATTGCAGGTACTGTTTCTGTTATCTACTGATTATCTTGAAATTGATTCAATGGGAAAAACTCGGACAACAGTGTTGCAGCATGTTAGCTTTTTGATGAAATTTGCGTCCACAAAAGTAACACGTAAACTTGGGCTGCTTCCCACAATAATAATTAATATGTCTTCTTAAACCCGTACGATGCATATACCGTTTATCACATTGTGTACATTGATACGGTTTTACAACAGGATCTAAAACAATCAAAGAAAAACAATCACGATTTCACCGGCTTTTTAAGGAAGAATTTTCATTCTGTTAGTTAGTTACTACAGGACTTGTACTATTTCAATAAAATACACGATATTGTTTAAGTTTATTTAATTGAAACATCAATAAATGATTAATTTAAGTTCTAACATATTTCTAGATTCTATCTTTAAACACTTTTTAGTTGTAATGTTACAAAGTCGTTGTTCTGAACGTTTAATAGCCTCTACTATCCTCTGGAGAGTTGAGAAATGTAGACGTAGATAAGAATATTTTATTATGAGTACTCATGCATCATCTTTTGAAAAAAACGATGTCGCCATATTTAGAAACGATTTAATCGAAGATGCCCAGCAGCGGCATGACCTAGTGGTGTAGACCATTGCTAAGCATTCGGGAGGGCCCGTTCGATTCCGCGTCCATCTACCTTGGTCCAAATTTTTCCGTGATTTTCTTACATCACTTAGGAAAATGCTGGGGTAGTAATATTCCACAGATAATCTTTCATTCCCTTCTGTCTTTATTTCGCCCGCCTCATCCTTTTCACCCGAACAACCACCCACCCATAGTCTTCCGCCCTACCTTTCGGCGTAGTCCGGAGAGACTGCCCGCCCACCAGCAATAGTGGCTGGTGGGAATGAAAAGTTTTTTTTTTAAATATGCTTACACCTTACTACAGCCATAAGAAGCATTACATCCACCAATAATAAAGGACTACTGCAGAGAACAGTTTTATTTCATTAACTGTAAGCCACACTTTCAAGTAATTTGAAAAATACGAAATATTGAAAATGCTACTACGTACAAAGAATGCTATATACATTTTTAATATTAATTATAAGATGCTTAAACTAACAATATAATTTTTAACGATATAATGTTCCTATTATTGGTTATTTTGTTTTGCAAGAAGTAATCGAGTTGCCTTCATGTGACGCAAAGTAAAATGCTGCAGCATGTTAGCTTTTTGGTGAAATTTGCGTCCACAACCGTCGCACGTAAACTTGGGCTCTTTCCCACAATAATCATTAATATGTCTCCTTAAACTCATACGTTGCATATACTGTTTGTCACATTGTGTACATTGAAATGGTTTTAATAGAGGAACTAAAACAGTAAAAGAAAAGCATCAAAATTTCACCAAAAACCCCAATAGTTCAAAGTGGAGCAGCACAAGCTATTAGTTAGTGGCTGTAAAAAATGATTACAATACTAATGACGATATTCAATCATAAAACTTTTATTTTGAACGAAAATGCATGTCAATATATTATGCATGGTAGATATACAGAAAAAAATTAAGAATCACAAATTCTATTCGAGTATGAATCAGTCTTATAGAAAAGAAAAAGAAACTACAACAACGACATGATCACGGAATACTAATTACCATTAATTAGTAAGTACAATAAGTAAGCATAATACTATTTAATTTATTATTGCTTGTGCATAATGACTCGATGTACACCGTTCATGTGCCGAACAAGATGGTGTTGATAATAAAAGGAAGCTCTGCAAAGACTACAGAAATGTGTTCGACTTTTTCCGCAGTAATGCTTCAGATGACTTTTAAGGGACGTTGTCGATTTATACTGTCTCCCGCACCCATTAGGACACGTGAACCCAGCTTGCGTTGAATTGTAAAGCATTCCTAAAATCAAATTCATGTAATAACGAACAGAAAACTAAAACCGCATCACATTGTACAGCACGTTGAGAAAATGGCAGGCTCTAGTAAGAGTGAAGTTAGGCACGAGCTAGAGTCTTATGCCACGTTCACACGAAAATGAGTGAGAAGACTATCGATCAAAACCGAGGCGAGTGCGAACGCGTCAAAAGTGCTGCAACTTCACGCTAGTCGCTCATTTCCTTAACATGTTGGACATCATATTTTATGCAAAGTTCGTTTAAAAAGTACACTTTGAATGAAATTAATGGTTTGTTTAGCAGTTGTTAATAAATCTGAAGTTAGCTATCCTTTCATCGTGACGTAAGTTGACATTTAGACAGGAACTAATGGAAAGACAGTAATCGGTATGCTCGCAGTGATGGAGAATCTGCTGTTTTACGTCCGCCACAATGCACTTATGAGTGTACTTTTTAAGAGTACGTTGCATAAAAACTTTCTTTAAATTCTTTCTAAATGTCTTACGTGCATGCGTTAAGTATCTAATCGTAACAAAAGAAAAACAAGCCACACACTTAAACTTTAGAATACCAAGATCTTGTATCAAATACGGCAGCCATATAAAGGCGTGCGCCCATTCCTTTGTTTTCTGCAAAGACAGGCATTCATTTTTGTGTTGATTTCGTGATATGATGACGTTGAAATTTTGATAATTACACTGATATGTACATACCTAGAATGTATTATTATAGTTCCGGTCCGACGAGCGAAGTTGCGAGAATCGGCTAGTAAACAATACAACAATTTTTCACAAGAGAAGATGATTATACCTTGTTTCAAATAAAATTTCATAGCAAAGCAGTCTTTTAACATTTATTCACAGAACATACAGCTACTATTAATTTTTATATTATCGTATACAAATGTTTATTAATTTGTAATGACACCGTAACGACGACACATGTGCCGCTGATAGTTTCCTCTTTGGTAAAAGGATTTTCCACAAAATTGACACTTGAATAATGGCTCTTTATCGCATTCGTACTTGATGTGTTTGTATAGAGACGCTTGATGTTTGTACCTTCTGTTACAATTCGAGCAGCATATTACTTTTTCCATTTCTAAAAATTTAAGATTCAAATTATTTTCTATAATACTGCCCATGTTAAAAGCTAAAATAAAACGAACAAAAGCAAGTCAACTAATATAATTGTTACAAATTTAGTTCGCAGTTCTAACAATTGAATTATACTAATTTTTGATTTGGACTATTCGATTCTACTCGCAAAATTAATCAAACCCCATTTAAAAATAATCTGTATTTGAACTTATTATCACATTTTAAGGCTATGTATATTATAAGTATGTCTTTTTAAGATACTGTTGTGTTTAAACGATTGATGACAGAAACAGCATTTGAACTTTGGCTCGACACCACACTCGTAGCGTTGGTGGCGCGACAAGTGACCTTTGTTTTTGTAAGACGAACCACATCGAAAACATCTGAACCGGCCCCATTCGTCTATACCAAAATTTGTCCCTGAAATAATATTAAATTGATAGCAGCAAGATAAAAGGAAATGTTCACAGACGTCTATTTTATTAAAAAGTGCACATGTTCTGTTACTGTGGTTTGTGGGGTTTCACGGCCGTCGTGGATCGGTTATATATTTTTTTTCCAAGCTGTTCTGCCTTAGAGTTCAAGGAATTTCCGTCCAATAATTTCGTCTTTTGCTGCTATTGAAGATGCACTCAGAGAATAACAGCGAATTTTTGACAGGTAAAAATTTTATGGACCACGGCAGAATAACCCAGAATTGCAGTCTTTACAACCACCTCTACATTAAGAATTCAACATAAATATACCTCGAAATTCCAAAAACCACTCGATAGAAGGTATATTTCTATTCATATACATAATAATAATTATGTACTTATTTAAACAACATAACATCAAAAATTTAACTAATGACTTCACAGTACAGCTCTGGCGATCCTTTACAAAAGTAAAATAGAAACTGCTATTTAAAAGTAGGTATTTATTCACCGTATTGTAATGGAAGCAGGTAGCTGAACAACTAAACACAATGTAACTCCAGGTCTACTTGAAAATAACTCAAAATTAGATCGATATGTATTAAAACAAATTATTGGGTTTCCCGTATGCGGCATGTTTCGTGTACAGATGTCTTTTTAAATCGCTTCTATGTTTAAACAAGTGACCGCAAGTGACACAAGGAAATTTCGGTTTGACGCCACATTCGTAACGGTGATGGCGTCCCAAATGACCTTTGTATTTATAAGACAAACCACATTGGAAACATTTAAAACGGCCACATTCGTCTATTCCATATTCCATTCCTAAAACAAGATAATCTAATGGAGTTCTATGGAACTGAACTAAATAAAACACTAAAGCCCCAAATTCCATACACGTAGAAACGTTTAAAAAACCTAAGCAGCGTTTTCATGGTCAGAGACTAAATTTTTCTATATTTCAATACTTTTGTATTTCCTATTACGAAACAACTTTGGTTTGATCGGAAGATATATCGAAACTGATGTCATTCATGTGCTGGTTGGAACTAATATGTTCGCAATCGCGCTTCAGATCGATAAATTATTGACGATCTTTATTTTCTCAAACGTTTAGAAGAAAAGACGTTTACGAAAGATTTGAAATGTAACATCAAGAATAAAGGACGTTTATTGAACCCAGTTAGTGGTTCAAACTCGAATCTTTTCAAGAACTCAAACCCCACCATCTAGTACAGACAAATTAAAACCGTATGTTTTTAATAAATAAAATAATTCGAAGTGGTCTGTATTCTGCCGAAACTGCCAGACGCGCAGCGCGATTTCGATCTCTTTGGATCTCATCAGCGCGCCGCTGTCGTTTCGACATAATACAGAGCAACTTTTACCTGCTGTCTTAAACCAACGAGTTTTAGAAGTTTTAAATGTTTATATGGAGTATTACATTTTTATTGTTTTACTTTAGTTCTAAAAATGAAATACTTAACTAATAAATAGAAACAAAAGGTCGAGCTCACTTGTGCAAAGAATAAAGGCTCGGTATTACCCTTGTGTTCTAAAAAACTTCAAATGGCAAAGGGAAAGTCACTTAATTTTAGATGCTACATTTTCTCTAAATCCGTTGACAGGTTTTGTAATTGAAACCACAAAACTAGAGGCCCTCAACATCAAATGATACTAGCTGAATCATATAGCTCCTTTATCAGGTGGCACCATTTTTGACGAAGAGTTTTTTTATGTGTGCTTATTTTCTATGTTCTCCAAGGTAAAAATAAGCAAATTTAGACGACTTTCTTATATGTATAACAAAGAAAGAAAACAAAGAGTTCGGACTTTCAAAGTTTTATTTGTTGAATGCTCGTCATTTGGCCTTACATTAATTTTATTATTATAAGTACCTTAAAGGACATATACTGTAACACGGACATTTTCCTTTCTAATTCCACAGATCGTGCTGTAGGCACTGTTTCTGCTATTTATTTTTTTTAGTTTTCTTAGACCTAATTGCGTGCGATTGCGAAGATTTCATATGACGACTAGTAATGTGTTCCACCATACTAACTTTCTGATAGGTTCTATGTCCGCAGGTATCACAAACAAACCTTGGCTCTTTTCCACAATAATCACTAATATGCCTTCTTAAACCCCTACGACTCATATACGGTTTACCACATTGTGGACATAGAAATACAGGATCTAAAACAAGAATAAGAATAAGAATCTTCGAAAGTTTGGCAAGTTTTTTAAGAGAAGAAACTTGTTTTATTAGCCAATAAGTAGGTAAATATTACAACGGACAAATAAACTAGAAAGTATACAAAATTAGTTATGACCCAAGTTGATTAATATTTGTAAGTGTTTATTTATTCGACACTATATTTATATCACCCTGTACTAATTAGAAATCACCTGTCCATACACAACTAACCCCCATCGAAGATCATGTGCTCATGTATACTCTCGTTGAATTTTGACGATCGAAATTCTTTTGTTACGCGGTCAAATGTGTCGCCCAGCACATAATTTGTTAGATCGATACATTGATTTCAGTACATACATGCTTGTACGAAGCATGTCATATTATCAATCCAGAAGTAGTGTTTGCGTAGGTTGGAAGATACGATAAAGTATTAAAAGAGTGATCGTATGACTCAGGCGTGAGTGAGAAAATGTTTAAGCGTTTTGTGAGTATCGTGTCAATTGAAAAGTACATTTACCTTTGTCGCGGCACTGGACAAATTATGAAAAAACAAAACAAACGTTTTTAATAAACAGCCTCTAGCCTCTCAATACAGTACTGGTATTGTTTTAACAAAGTACTAAGTATTAAATACCTGACTTGTTTGTTTATTTATAATATCAATAAATAATAATAATTTAACAAGCGTTGTCAATTTCTAGCATACAATTCCCTCACGAGTTGTTAATACATAATGTAATTTCATTATTAAGTACAACTATCACAAACATGTAATAAACAAATGCTTCTAATTAAAAGAGTCTTTATTATGTCTTAGCAAATGTTGTTTCATGTTTGACATCCATCTCGCGATATAAGAGCAACCTTCGTATTTACATTTAAATTGCGGTTTGATGCCACAGTAATATCTGATGTGATTCTTCAAAGACGACTGCAAAGCATACCATTTGCCACATCTCTTGCATACATTTGGTTCTTCTGATTTTCGAAATGAATATCTCTGTAAAGTAGGTAACCCTACAAAGTAAATCTTTCGTCAAAATACCATCTAAAATTTTTAAATATGAAAACGTTTCTCCAATAACAAAATTTGCTTTAATTCGCCTTTTTGTATGAATGAAAATTAGAACTTGTAATAATCTTCTTCCGTCATTTTAATCTCAAAATCAATAAGTTAATAAATAATCACTAAAAGGAAAACTTTATTACGTTTAATATTTTATAATATATGAAGAAATACATATTTATTATCTAAATTCTAAGTACCATGTGAATCCTATATATTAATGGATTTAAGACTCATATACGAACGGCATGTATTATATACAAATGTCGCTTCAAATTTCCTTTTCGAAAACACTTATAGGGACAAAAACTACAGGTAAATTGAGGTTCCTTTCCACATTCAAATTTCAGATGATTTATTAGAGATTTCTTATGTTTGTACCATTTTCCACACTGACCACAATCAAAAATCCCACCTTAAAATAAGTATATAAATTAATAATCATTTAAAGAAATACGAAAGGCTTTGACTTTTAATGGCGATCCTTT
>NW_020439372.1:198643-223037 GCF_000699045.2 Agrilus planipennis | reverse complement strand
ATTTTTAAAGGATTTAAAATCAGATGTTTCTCCTTCTAAAAATCCTTACAGGGACAATAAGTTCAGGAAAATTGGGATTCCTTTGCACACTTAAATGTCAGATAACTTTTTCAATACTAACCACATTCAAAGATACCATCTTTAATTAAAATAAATATGTGAAAAAATAACAATTAAAAGAAAACCTTTATTATATATCTGTATTATCTACAATACATTTAACATTTAACGACGAGCGCTATGTTTTACAAGCAGATGTCGTTCGAAATTTCTCTTCCAAAAACCCTTATAGGGACAATAAGTGCAGGAAAATTGAGGTTCTTTTCCACACAGATATGTCAGATGCCTGTTTAGATATGTCTTGTGTTTGTACCGTTTTCTACATCGATCACATTCAAAATCACCACCTTAAATTGAAATAAGTATGGTACTTAGTAACATTAAGAATAAATTGTTGCTAAATTTAATAAGTAACCTATAGTCTATGGTTTTTATTGTCTAAAAATTTTAATAGGTATTATTTTGTCGTCTTGAAGACTTGCAAATATCGCTTTTTATTAGGCAAGTACTCAATAGCAGGTAGGGTCAGCAAAACAATTTTTCCAGTGCAGTACTGCTCTAGAACCACAAATTTATTAAATCAAACCAATTTAAAGTCTGTCATAAAATTTAGTGATCTTTTTTTATATCATTCTTGTCACAAATTGAAAGCTAATATAAAAAGAAAACGAAGTTAATTTCGCCAATTAACTTCGTTTTCTTTCTATACAAAAACAGACGATATTAACTTCTTAACACACAACATGAAAGCTAATACATATGTTCATCTATTTTGCAAGAGGTATAGATTTTTATTATCTAAAGCACTTTTAAAAGATTTGAAACTTATGGACGAACGCCGTGTTTTGTGAACATATGTCGTTCGAGATTTCCTTTTCGAAAACCTTTGTATGGACAACAAGCGCACTTAAATTGAGGTTCTTTTCCACACTCATTTCTTCGATGACTTTCTAGAGTTCTCTTATGCGTGTATGACCTGAAACACACAGGACAACGATATTCGGTTGATACATGACCGCATTTGTACTTGGAATGGCGACGAAGGTCGGCCTGGTACTTGTACGATCTCCCGCACTTCATACATTTAGGACGTTTGTACCCGGAAGTATCTAAAAAAATATTCCATGTTAAGAGGTCAAGTATTTCATTGCAAAGTGATTTTCTTTGGCGAGTCACAACGCATGCAACGGCACGTTATATAATAGTACTTATTGAGCAGAGACGTAACAATAGGATGACAGAACGGGTAAAATGCCTCGGCGCGAGAAGACGTGAGGACAGAAAGAACCTATCATTTATTAAAAAACTTGGTAAATAATATTATTTTTGTATTTAATCAATTTACGTTAGGTATTAGTTTTAGAATGCATCCACTGCGCTCGGGCAATCCCCACTTTATATTTTTGAGAGAGTCAAATATGTACTGTTCGCTTCAGGAAGTTAGAGATACGCCCCTTCCCTTTATAAGGATGAGCCGTAGAATAATTGCAAATTCAATTATATTTGTCTGCGGAGCTCATTTCTCCACCGATCATCGAGCGAGAACTAGACAAAAGTGTACAGTACCATTTGAAAAATTATTTAAACTGCCTCGTTAAAATTTAAGAATATGCTTTATTTAAAAGCATATTTAGCCAAAAATAATAAGGTGAAGTGAATTAACTTAACGCTCTACACACCTATAAAACTTTTGCTTTGTTTTCTATTGTTAATTTATATACATTTTTGTTTTAAGAAATTGCTAAACATTTTCGTCTAGTACTGTACAGTTCTAGCCGATCTCTCAAACCCGCCCATCGAGAGCTCTGCTCGTTCAAGCTTGTTCCAACTATTTCTGTCATGCTCACGCCTAGTGTGTATTCTTTCTATCTTCTCGCAGATTTCTCCAAGGTCACAATTCCAACAAATTGAAATGGACTGTACTAACTTTTTACGAAATTTATTTGGGTCTCAAGAAAACTTAGTATAAATATATATCTACTTCTTGATTTATAAAGATGAAACTGCAATGTGAAGGTTTTTATATAAAAGAAGGGCCCCATCAGATAAATTTTCTACAAGTCTTAGTTGGTGTAGTCAAGTCACTGGTATTGAGTTGCATTATGAACTCCTCAATTATTCCATTACCCTTTCATGATGCGGCAGCTATAACTATCACATAAATTACATTTAGGGAGGATGAGGTTGGGGAAAAGCATATTACCAATAATAGAAACCATGTAAACGCTTGCTGAAAGATTTTACAAAAATTTTAATAAGAATTCTCTTACACCGTTTCGTCTTATTAGGCCATCGTCAACAGAGTAGAAATTACTACTATATTTAAAATATTTTAAATACAAATACAGAACTATACATTTCAATCATCTAGAATACTTTTTTACAAATTTGATATTTAGAGCTGAAAGCCGTGTATTGTGATCAGGTGACGTTCGAAATTTCCTTTTCGAAAACTCTTATAGGAACAGTAGGAGCATGTAAATCGAGGTTCCTTCCCACACTCAATTCTCAAATGAGTTTCTAGAGATGTCTTGTATTTGTACGACTTGAAACAAAAAGAACAACGATAATCGGCTGTCACATGACCGCATTGGTACTTGACATGACGATAAAGGTTGGGCTTGTGCTTGAATGATTTCCCGCACATTGAACATTTGTGACGCGTTTGTCCGGAAATATCTAAAAAAAAGTATTCCATATTTTAATATTAACTTATTGTTAGTTTTAGGAAAATTGGTTTTACCATTAAGAAAATTTGTGACCTTCAATAAAAATAAAGGTGACAATCTAACAATATCGGTGTCATTATGTAAATCCGTGAGTCGTTATGATGAATAGTGGCGAGTCATGACGTGTGCATTGGCGAGTTATTACGTGTGTAGTGGCGAGTTACTACGCGGGTAGTTGCGAGTCACAACGCTCGCAGTGGCGTGTCACGGCGAGAACAGTCGCGAGTCATAACGCGCGCAGTGGCGAGTCACGACGCGGCATTGGCGAATCATGACGCGCGTAATGGCGAGTCATGACACAGTGGTGTCACGGTGCACATAACGGCAAATTGAGGTATTACGAATGCTATAATTCCATCAATTTCTTGATGATGCGACACCAAAACCCGCTCACAAACGACTTAAGAAATACATACTTTTATTACTTATTTTAAAATGGTTATGAATTTTCTGCAATTATTGTCTTATTATACCTAAACCCCTAAACCCTAAATTAAAATAATATGTGAATTAATAGGTAAAATGAAGCCTTTATTGCATTCAATATTTGCATGTAGAGATATACATTTTCATTATATAAAACAATTTTAAAGGATTAGGACAATCAAGGACGAACGCCATGCATTGTTATTAAATGTCGTTTGAAATTTCCCTTCTGAAACCCCTTGTAGGGACAATAAGTGCACTTAAATTGAGGTTCTTTTCCACACTCAAATGTCAGATGAGTTTTTAGAGATGTCCTGTGTTTGTACCGTTTTCCACACTGATCACATTCAAAAATACCACCACCTTAAATTAAAATAAATACGTTAATAACCATTAACAGAAATTTATATTTAACATTTTAAACATGAAGAAACTAGACCTACAGGTTTTTAGTGTCTAAAATACTTTAATCTAACAAATGAAAAGACTTGATGATGAGATTCGAAATTATTTTTATTGCCTGCAACTACTGCTACCGTTTCGCCATTCCGTGCTTCATCAAGTGGATGAATTACGTTGTAATTTCTGAAAAGGACCTTGAAACTGTTACTTAGCATCATATTTAATTTGACGATTACCGTAAAAATGCCCAGAAAAACTCTTGGACGAATCTACAACAATAAAATATAGAATAAAGAATGTAATAATGGCAATAGTCATATGGTTGTAACAGTAGGTGGTAACAAAAGCACTTGAATCTTCGAGAGTTATAGAAAATGAAAATTTTTATTGTCACACAATTTGAAAATCGAAACACAAGCTTTATTAAAAGGAAAACTAACCTAAATAATCTTACGTAATAATAGTGTAATGGCAATGTAGCAACTATTTTAATTGTTTTGTCTTAATCTAATTGTGCAAAAATTCCTTACTTTCTAATTTCAAAACGATATATCAACTTATTAAGTATTGTTTGTTAAGCTTAGAATTATGGTATTAGTTTTATTAAAACAGTTATCATAAAGATAAATCAAAAGAGAAAAAACATAAGAGTATACCATGGACTATCATAAGAAATAAAAATGTAATACAGAAGTCTATTATAATGACGTCTAAAAAACTACTTCGTTTTTACTCTAAACTAAAACTTTAAGATTTCAAATTTTCAAATGTCATTATACGATTTCCAAATGCCACAAACCTTTGGAATCTAATAGTAACCTTACATCTAGAGTATAAAAAAAATAATAATGCATTCATTTTTAGTCAATACTAAAACTAGAAATAGTTTTGAATGTGAATTGTATATACGTATGTGGAAGCTTAAGATTACAACAAAATCAAGAATATGGTTTAAACAAGTTTACGTTAGAAAATGCATTTTGAAATGACAAGCTTTCTTGTCCGAAACATAATCAATAAAGGGATCAATAGCCTTCAAGTGGGCTCAGACAATTTATTGATTCATATTTCGGACATAAAATTGGCGTTGTAGTATAACTGTAAACATATAACGATTATGGTTTGATTGAGGCTCTATGTTCCCTGATCAAATGTTTTAAAACACATCCCTTCATACGGCTTTTGAATTGACACCTACGTAAAGGACAATAATAGTTTATTTTTGGTTTATTGTGTACAAGAGCGTGGCGTTCCAAAGATTCTTTCCTTTCAAATACTCTGTGACAAATAATGCACCAGAAAACTTCCCCATTCTCGTCTAAAATAAAAACAAAAACAGCACAATGTAAAATAAATAAATATAACAGAGAAAGAAGAAAATAAGTATGTAGATAGCATAGAAGTTCTCTACGAAATCATATATCTTAAAAAACTTTAAGTGAAAGAATAGAAAAGGAAAAATTGATAACGTAAACAAAACATAAGTAAATCTAAAGTATAGTAATAGAAAGGACAGTAAACAAAACAGTGTTTTTAGTGGTTAAAAGTAAAATAATTTTGTTAAATTATTTATTTATTTTATAAACAATTTAAGTATAGTACATTGTATCAAAAGTAAAAATGTATCTAATGATAAATAATTGTTTAAGAATTACATAATAATTCGTTAACGAAAATCATCCAATTTCTTCCCATTCGGTAAAATTTTTATTTCTCATATGCATACACTGGAATAAGTTCAATTAATTAAAACGTCATAATAATCACAAAGGTGTCTCTTATCAACAACTTCTTATTTTACTTTATTATACACATAGTAATCGTAAATATTGACTGGGGTGCCTTGATGTAAAGCAACAAAATGACACGAAACATTAATAGTAGATTGGCAATTATTAAAAACCGCACGTAGCTCGCAAGTGATATCATCACCAGGGGCGTACTTAGGAAATATTTCGTTTCCTGCAGGCACGGTAACAGTATTACACTTTCTATTTTGCTTTATGTCAATTCTCTAGCACTGAATTCAATTTGTTTTTAGCAGGAATGTTTAATATTAACATCGCCGGTGTGAGTACGGCCCTTAAACCTGCGAACGACGTGCTGTCTTTAGTAATCATACAAACGCAGAGTGCTTTAAAGCATATTTCAAACAGCCAATTAATTCACACCTAAACAATTAATAAATTACGATTACATTTACTTCTTTTTCAATAAAATCACATAATGAAGTGTAACTACGGAATGTTATTTCCAATAAATTATTTATCAGAACATACAAAAGACCCGCAACAGTAACAGTAATGACTGTACTTCGTAAGGTACAATCAATGTGAAAAAGGGCATTCACCGATTACTTTATTCCAAAAGTGTAAAATGTTTAGCCGCTAAGTGGTTCTTCAGGTGAGAGTTGTGTTTAAATGATTTCTGACAGAACTTGCATTTAAACTGCGGTTCCTTATTACATTCATATCGTATGTGCCTTAAAAGGGTACTCTTCCATTTGTAAGATGCTTTACAAACGACACAGGTATACGTTAACCCCGATTCTGAAAGAAATTTTTTCAATTAGTATTTTTTAGATCTCTTCTCTTAATTCCTACACGTATATGGCGACACTTACGTACATATACTGATGCAAAACGTCAATTAAATAATATTTATCAATAAACTATTTTAATTAAAATTATTTAATTACAAAATAAGTAAAACTGATTATCGTTACAATTATACGTTTAATTTTTAGTCTTGGTGAAGGCACTTTTACGACAGTATCGGATTACCACAAGCAAAAACCTGAAAATAAAGAAACAGTTTGTTTACAAATTCTAATTTTACAATCTTCCGTTTAGGTTTCTCACAAATTTATAATACATTACTTCTCAATAGTAAGGAGAACTTAAATTACACGCGACTGTCGCTTAGCCAACAACCGAGTAATTGGATCTATCTAGATGGCTAGTAGTGCGAGTGAGGCTCGCCACACAAAGCTCTGATTTAGTAGAGACTCGCCTCGTGAAAGCGACAGGCGCTTGTTTGACTCGTCGTGTGACTGCGAGTTCGCAGCATACGTAAAAGCGGCAGCCGCTTGTTTAGCTCGGAGCGTATTTGACTCGCCGTGTGAGAAGGATGACTCACATTTAGTTCTCTGCGTATGTAAAAAGCGGCAGCCGCTTATTTAGTTGGCCGCGTATCTCACCATGTGACAGCGACGGCTACCGCTAAGCTCGCTAGTTGAAAGCGGTATCAGTGCTGACAGCAAAATGTTATTTTAAGAAATTTATACAGTAAACTTACTATATTTTATACGTCATCAACGCGTATGAAAGTTGCCACAGCTTGTGGTGGAAGACTGTGATAGCGCAGAAGATGTAATTTTAAGCTATTTTTATGTTTCGCTCTGTAGGTACAGTCGGGAAATAAACACGAAAATCGAGGAGACTTTCCACATTCGTATTTCATGTGCCTCCACAAGTTTCTTTGTAACGTGTAACTTTTGTAACAGTTTTGACAGACAAATGATGACACTAAAACAAATAGAAAATGTTAGTTAATTTATTCGTATAACTTTGCGACATCATTACTATCCATTATACTTTTAAACATTACTTACCATTAAATCTTATTAAGGTAAATTGAAAATTACTAAGCGAATTACCAGATAAGTTTTATTTCTATTAACATATTACAATACTTCTGAAGCAATTTAAGGTGATAATTGATTATTTTCTTGATCTGTAAGTAATGATCGAGCTAATGAAGAGCTGGACGGTTTCATATGACGCGTTGTAATGTGGTGCATGATGTGAGCTTTCTGGTGAGATTTGTGTCCACAAATGTGACATGCAAACTTGGGCTGCTTTCCACAATAATCATTAATATGTCTTCTCAAACCCGTACGATACATATACCGTTTATCACACTGTGTACATTGAAATGGTTTTACTACCACATCTAAAACAACAAAAGAACATCAACCTTTCATAAAATTCGACTGAAAGGGTTAGTTTTAGGAAGAAAATTAATCAAGAGACATTAAATTTAACATCACTAATAAACCGTAAAATTTATTAGGTATGTTTCAGTGTACAATACATTTTATGCAGTAGTTGTATAAGAAACTACCACAAATGGCGCGGTAAACGCCATCTGTAGTACGATGCTACATTTTAGGATTACGTATGCTCCAACAAAAGGTCCATATAAATATATTTTTCAGCAAGTAAAATGTATCATCGTACTACAGATGGCGTTTACCGCGCCATTGGTGGTATTTTCTGAAACGCTCTCTTAAGACAGCAGGTAAAAGTTGGTCTGTGTTCTGTCGGAGCTGCCTGCGACGCGCTGATGAGATCCAAAAAGATCGAAATCGCGATCAGCCTCTGGCAGTTTCGACAGAATACAGACCACTTCGAATTATTTTATTCAGTAGTTGTATATTTTAATCTCCCGTTAACTAATACGAAAATGAACAAAAACCATGGCTAGTAAAGGCCTTCGTCGCCAGTTGATGAACTTACGGTGTCCTGATTCGGGTCGAAAGATCGTCATCGCTCGAAGTTGCTTCCTAACGTTTCGCTAGCACAAGTGGCGACGTACTTCAGAGGGTCTTGCATCTGCTTGCGGAAGCAACTTCAACACACAACGATCTTTAGATCCGAATCAGAACAGCATCAGATCACACAAAAACTTGTGCCAAGGCTTGTGGTCCAGGAATCGAATCGGTTTCCCCACGACGCTACGATTTAACTAGTAAACCACTGATTAAAAAAATTTAAAAATCAAAATAAATTATATTCTTTTACTTGGAAATGTCTTTTATTATATATTGGTTTAGCAAATGCTGCTTCATATTTGACATCCACCTCACACGATACAAGAACATCCTTCGTATTTACATTTAAATATCTGATATGGTCTTTTATAGATGACCCTACATAATTTCGTATTTCGTATGTCGTGTCTGTACAAATTTCATTGTAACACATAACCTTTTGTAACAATCTTGACATATGAAAGAAGAAACTAAAACGAAACATTTTTGTGTATATCATCTTCGACGACTTCCATTAAATTTTCAATGGATAATGAAGTAAATTATCTCATCGAAAATTCCTAGACAGGCTACCAGGTAGGTGTCACCTGTTTTACTACATTACAATGTTTCTTTGACAACAGATGCAATTTAAGATGATCCGGTCGTTTACAGACATATGAGCATAAATGACAAGAAAATCGTGGCTCCACTCCGCATTCGTAACGACTGTGTCTTTGAGCGTCGCTCTTCCACTTGTAGCTTCTGCCACACTTTTGACAGAAAAATCGCTGGCGATGAGCTGAAAATTTTTTTGAAGTTAATTTAAACATCGAAATCGTTTAGAGAACTAACATACAAACAATCGCTTACTTCTATTTAAGCAAACACTTAAAACGGCACTCCCATTTACTGGTACCTAGGTACTTTTGGAAAATATCTTTAAGTGTAATATTGTTCCTTATGTTTTTATGTGAAAAAAGCCGATGCATAAATAGCAAACAACATCATCCATTTCTAAACTGAGCGTTCAAAATTATTTTGAAATGTGCAACATTTTTAGCATTATTAGAGGTAAAGAGAAAGATTATACTTAATGGCCTACTTTTTATTTTACAAATCAGAAGAATTAAATTAAAATAAATACAGTAGGTACTGATTCGTATACTTTGTTAAGTTTCTCTAGCGATGTGACCTTCACTTTGTGTGCGCAAAGTGGAAAAGAACAGCACTAGGCCAGAAAAAAAAAGGAGACAATTCTCGGCCAAACTCTTAATCGGTAAGGAGCGTATAATCCGTACAGTACTGCACGGAAAAATTGGCCATTTTATCCACTACAATTGCATTGCTCAAATGTGCTGTTATTGGTACCAATTACTACTGAAAATATCAACGAGATGTTTATTTATATTTGAAGACATATTAAAGGCT
Source organism: Agrilus planipennis (assembly GCF_000699045.2). Taxonomy (NCBI): domain Eukaryota; kingdom Metazoa; phylum Arthropoda; class Insecta; order Coleoptera; family Buprestidae; genus Agrilus; species Agrilus planipennis. The sequence continues at coordinate 213,455 of NW_020439372.1, read as the reverse complement.
TTAACGCTTGTTTTCGACTCGCACTACTATCATGAGTGAACAACACTTTTGGCAGGTACTGTATGAAAAAGTATGTTTAATGAACAAGAGTCGAGAGTATAATGAGCTTTTTTCTCCCTACTTACCATTTTGCCAGCGCGCATCCAAGACATTGGAAGGGGCACATCGCTAGAGAAAGTAAATGAAGTATAGTAATACCTATTACAAAAATGACGCCACCATTCGAGAAATTATAAAATAAAAAATCCCTAGCTACGCTCATTGTAAAAAAACATTTACAGGCAATAGTATTAATTATTCTATTAAAATTAGCAAGTTCAATATTTAAACTAATTTAAACTGAACACTCTGTAAACTTGTTTTAGTAAGGCTGCTTGTGAGTACCTGTTGCGGCTCACAACAGCTCAATATAAAGTAAATATCAATCTTCTGAATGTTAGTGTGATATATTCAAAATAATTTAAATTCTGGTCAACAACAAAAACCACTAATTCCAAAAATATTTTCATAGACTAACTGATTTTATTATAATACCGTACGTTAATTAATAAATATCACATATTTCATGTACTTAAGTAATTCATAAATCTTCAGAGTTGAGCAAATTTAACTCGATCACTATGGACGCAGAGAACATGATTCTCCATATTGCTTTTGTGTCGAAATTTTCTGCGACACGCAGGACACTGAAACTTCGGTTCGACGCCACATTCGAACTTCAAGTGTCTTACCAGATGTCCTTTTTGCTTATACGACGAAGAACATCTATAACACTTGTACCGTCCATATTCGTCTCTGGTAAAAGATACGTATCTGAAATCTAATTACAAGAACTGGTACAAATCATAGAAAATTAATTAGCAATTAAATACTAAATTGTAGTATTAAGATTGGGAGTTAATAATATCCCATAAATATTACTTTTGTACATAAATCGTAACAGTAACAGACTAAAGCGCACATCGTCTCATCACCAAAGCATTATTTGAGTTATTTCTTTCAGTCTCATTTTTACGCATGGATTTTTGAAACAGATGAGTAAATATCGTAAATCTTTCGTTATATTTGTTTATTTTTACTTAACACCTTCACAAAGATTATAATAATTCTGTGAGAACAAAACGTAGATAAATAACAACCAACAACAGTAAAATTAACATTAGAACGACAAATTAATTGGAATTCACAATCTGTAATCGCAACTTTCAATTTGAAATTTTGCAGTATTTCGTAATGTGTCTCTTTAAATCGAACTTTCTTGAAAATTTTGAGTGGCACAGGTGACATTCATAATTTTTAGGTTTACCACAGTCTAAGCTTTTGTGGCATGAAAACGATTTAAAATTTGTGTAGCCTTTTAGACAGCGTTCGCAATAAAACGGCATCCATCCTGAAATAGAAAGATTATTTTAGAACTAAATAAAATAGTTTATTTATTACAAACCAACTCTCACTATGTACTTACCTATACAAGATATATAAACGACGAGAATCCAAAATTATGTTAAACCAGAAAACAAAAATAAAAACATTACTACATATTTTTTATTCAACAGTATAATATATCAAATTACATTTTATAAAAATATGTTTATGTATTACAATATTGTCTATCAGTAATAGGTACGATTCTCGTATGAAAATCTTGTACATATATCATATTAAGAATAACAATTTATTTTTGTATATCATACACTATTTACCGTTGTACTTAACAAAACCTTTTAACTTTGATAAGTTATTAGGTCATTTACGACTACAAAAATTTAAGATAGAAATAAAGGACAATAACTATAGTAAGGTAAGTATTGCAATAAAACATGATATAACAAAACAGTGTACAAGTCACCGTATATGAGCATAAATAAGTTTTGTATGTACTTTATTATACGCGCATTTATTACAGTTCGCTCACGAAAAACAATACTTGAACGGGTTCGAAAATAAATGAAGCAAACCATACCGTATTAGGCTAGTTGTGACGCAAAGGGTGTTAACCGTAGAATCAAGGGAGACAAGCAATAACGACTACGCGGCGAACAGTAACGACTGTGCGGCGAACACGCGGCGAGCAACGTAGAAGACAAACTTTAGCCGCTTTACCAATGGCTATACGTTTGACAGTGCTAACCGCTATGTTCTTCTAAAGTAATTAGATTGTCTTAGTATCCCTGCGCCTGTTCATATTTAACGTTAACTCAGTCACAACACAATCATTATTATTGTGTCTCTTATAAAAATTAAAGTTTATTATCATAATCTTCCTTACAGTCAACGATCGTCTGATTTGTCGTTTACATTAAATAAAGATAAATGGCTCCGTCTCCGTCGGATGTTTTGGTACTCGTCTTTAAAAACAATTACAAAGTCTCTGGCGGGATTCCATATGATGCTGTGAATGCACATGAGATGTTTAATGACGTGCGTCTTTTGGAAACCGCGATAAGAGCATTTCGGACAGCCGAACATCGGCTCTTTGCCGCATTCGTACTTCTTGTGCCTGGCAAGAGTTGACTTTACGGAATATTTTTTATTACAACCATCACATCTAAAGCATTTTTTACGATCATCTGAAAAGAAATGACGTTAAGTTTAGAATTACGACTGCTTATACCGCGCTAGATTAGTATCTGAAAGGAAGTGTTTGTTAGTTTGAGTAAACACCAGAAGCAGCAGTATATGTACAAATGGGATCGAATAATTCTATTTTACAAGATAATAATGGCGAAAAAATAACACTAGTTTAATAAGAACAATTTAAACAGTGGCGTTACATTGAAACAACAGAATTATTAATATGAAATATTCTGAAAACCTCAAATTAATGAGGGAAAAAATTGTTGCTGTCACACCCCCGCCGGGAATCGGACCCGGGACCTTTCGCTTGACAACAGCAACAATGTTTCCCTCATTAATTTGAGGTAGCGTGTAGTGGGTAAAAAAAATTCAAAAATGGATTTTCAGAATAATATTTCATATTAAACTAATTCACTTCGAAAAGACGTATAAATTGTATGTATGTTTAAGAATTATTAATGATTTTGTGCAGCACCTGAAATTTTAATAAAACAGACAGTTTTTCAATAAACATTTATTACTTTACGGCTTCGTTAATATAAAACATGCTTATTTTTCATATGAGCTGTTAATAGATCTTTACGTCTGAAACGTTTGAAACAAAAACTACACTCGTGCGATGGTTCCTTTCCACATTCGTGGGTCATATGCCTCTTCAGAGTATATTGTGATCTGTAGTTACGTCCACACGTTTGACAAATGAAGTCTTTCATCCCTAAAACATTAATTTTATATTGTAATTCGAAAACAAAACATCTTCTATAAATTATTATTATTATGTAGAATATCAGGCGGCTCAAATGCTTTTAGGATTAGTGAAAAGTTTAAAAAATGGTTTTCCTTTTGGTAGATAATAACTTAAGATACCTGTGAAGTCTTCATTGTTGTTTTACTANTTTCTGAAGAATAATAATATAGGTACTCACTTTTCAGTGAATACCTATATTATTATTCTTCAGAAATATAATAATACCATTGCATATTAGTAAATATTAATGGAAGAAAGTGAAAATATTAACTAAATCGGTAAAATAAGTATTTAAAAGCTAAATAAATTCACGGGAAGAAACTCAAAACTGCATCAGAATTTCAATGACAGAAAATAATGTTTCAAATTGTAATAATGCTTTCTTACCTGCAAATAAAATAACAAAGAATGCCAATGCAATTTACTCCCTTATTATAAAAAAAATTGACTCGTTTAAACTAGGTTTATTGATAGAACAATGAATTAGAAGCCTAACGGCATGTCAACGCCAATTCATTATTGCGAATTGTGAGGTTTCTCGCTTGACGCAACGTTGAAGTCTCTTTACAATAATTCCGTTTTTGACATAAATAAATGATTACATCAGTACAAAATACCTGCTCAGGTACACTTAAAAATACTAGCTTTACAGTGAAGTATTTTGATCACTCTATTTTCGAAAAAATGCTTTCCATTTTACTCTGAAGAAAAGTCAATCTTTTACTGTCTTACTCTTAGAATACAGATTTAAATACGTAATGCAACATGTATTTTCACTGTTTCCCACAAGTTTGTTTATATCTCAGTAAGTTCCAATTACTAATAAATTCATTCTTCAATCACAAGACTTGAAATTTAATTATAACTAAATGATTTATTATAAAAATTACAAATCAATAAGATTTGGCAAATATTATTAATAGCAAAAGTAAATGCGTTTATATTTGTTCCTAATACGTTTGAGACAAAAATATTATTAACAAATATTAAATAGGTATTAAAACTACTCGTTTTTGTTGTCATTCAGTCATAAGAATAAAAATGAAAGGTTTATTCCAATTATTATACCTATTAAAAAAAATCAAATTTTCAATCAGATTGTTCTTTTTGGAGACAAAAACTGTCCTCGCAATCCCGTCCATGTTTTACTAACTACATTAAATATATTCTTTAGCAATTATTGTTGGAAAATTTTTGTTTGCCTAATATTAATTGCACCATTTGTTCAAAAGACACTGCTCGTTAAGTTCGTTTTATTAAATTGCCTATAATGTCTTGTATATATTTCGGAAACTTTCGGTGTACTGGGGATGTCTTGTAGCAACATGCAGATTCAAACTATGCTTTTGCTTAGCGCCATGAGAACAATAAGGACATTTGAATGACGGCTCCTTGCAGCATTCGTATCTTACATGACGTGCCAAACTTGATTTATATTTGTATCTCTTATCACAGACGGAACAATGAAGTGGCCAAGATTGTACATCTAAAAGATAATTTCAATTTATTAATTACTAAAACGTTGCTTATGTCTAAGTAATAAATTACACTGTCCTACTACAAGAAATGCAGCTGATAGGTTAGCAAATAGGTAGCAGCTTCTTCAGCGTTATTGCAATTTCTTCAACAATTTTGTAAATAGTCTAAATAAACATATGGCCGGTGTACTTCTTATAAATAATTACTAAAAGCTGTAAATAAAGTACTGCTGCATGTATCTAAAAATTCATTTTATTGCTTAAAAATATGAACATTTTGATCATCAGTGTCATAAAACATTTTTAACCGCTAGAAAATTAGAAAACAATTGCAGTATTAGTTTGTGAACCATTTACATATAAGCATTTGTTGCAGAACAACGGAAAATTTTAAACAATTAATATGCAATACTCATTACTTTATAAATGTAGAACCAATTTTTTTAATATACTTTAAACGATCTCTAATAAATATTCTAAATTTCTCAGTCTAAATAACAGTCTTTTGGTCTGCTAATTTTCGAAAATGTTGAACCGATTTTGATGAGACTTCACAAACATTTAGTTTCGGGTAAAAGCTATTAAAAGGTAAAGTCGGTCTTAATAAGCCCAACCGTAATTGTGAGTTTTATGAGTTTTAATATAATGTAGCTTCAAATTGTCCTTTCTCTTGCATAAGAAAAAACAGCCTTCGATTTGACACCTGAAAGTAGCTGGTTTGCCACATTCATATTTACGATGTCTCGATAGATTAAAGGAATATTTGTACACTGCTCCACAATCTTCACATTTATATCCTGAACCTGAAAATCGTTCTGCATTAATTACATTACTACATAGGTAGGAAGATCAAAGCAGAAACTCATCAAAGAAATTAATTTTACTGACTATGTTACAACCTATCTTAAAAAAAACGAAGAAAAATGCTGGTGTTGTTACACCCTCGCCGGGAATCGAACCCGAATTAGTATATTAATATATACATGCATTAGTTCGACGAATATGTGACCTAATAGGTATATGTCGTCGTTGGTGTTGTCACCTTCCCGGGTTCGATTCTCAGCGAGGGTGTGACATTAGCAACAATTTTTCTTTGTTAATTTGAGGTACTATCTAATAGGTAAATGAATTTTCACATTAATATTGAATATTTATTGTGCCACTAAATATGGGCTGGGTACCTGGTTTGGATGTGATAAGTAGTGGATCCTGCACTTTTTTTCGATCCGGCCGGCAACCGGATAATGATACCTTGTAGACGTTTAGTGTTTATAAACATTATAGGCTCATTTCAATGGTTTCAATTCAACCTTCTCATTGAAAATTCGCCAACCAAGAATTACAATTTCATTTGTTTAGTGTTTAAATGATTTTTTGAACGGGCGGTAATGTGGTTTAGGGCGTTGGTGAGGCTGGTATTTGGGGAAAGTTCGCCAGAACGAAGACATAAACTGTTAATCATAGTGGTTTTGCCGAGCACCCGGCGCAGCTAGTGCCGAGTTCCCTGTTATCCGATACCCAGTGATATTACTGTCAGGTACATCTCTAGTTCACATTTCTTTTGCCGCTTGGAGCGAAGAGAGTAGAATAGAATTGCAATTAACTACGTAGCTATGAAGCCATGCCAAACTATTAAAAGAATTTACTGAATCAGTTCAGTAGTTCCAGAGATCGTCCAGAAGTCTTATGTTTTGTGACCAAAACCTCCACCTCTTTTGTTTAGACCCTGTTGTAAATTGTCATGTACCTCGCTTTCTATTTCATCGTCTCTCTCTACATCTTATCNAATTTTTTTAAATAAATTACGGCAACGAGCGCAGCAAAGTCTGTTTATTCAGCATAAATACATTATATGTATAAGTACGACAAAAGAAGACTAACACCATCAAAATGTAAAATTCTGTTTAAAGAATTCTGCATAACGACATTTCAAGAGGATGTGTCGTTTAAGAGAAGACTTTTGAGTAAACTTTCTATTGCACTTCTCGCACCGAAACCTCGGTTCAACATCCTCACATTCTCCACGTATGTGCCTCAATAGGCTGTAGCGAAATTTATATTGCTTGCCGCACTTTTGACATTGGTGTTTTTCATTTTCAATACAGTCTAAAAAAGGAAACGAAATTAGTATTATAAATTCCACAATTTAATACATAACAAATCCCCTCCGGATTTACGTTTGTAGGGGAGGGGTAAATTATACTCACTGCAGTAATTCATCCTTAATTAAAGTTCCTTTTAACTAACACCACCCGTTAGTTACAACCCTGTGTAAAAGTGTTTATTACTTTAATAATTTTAATAATTCAGTGTACGTAATCAACAGGCAATTTCATTTTATATCAGACAATAAAAACTACACTGCTTAGAATATTCATTTAATTATCTAACAATAAAAGTTTGGCGAAACAAAACTTTAAAATGTATTTTATTACTACATTTATGTGTATCTACACAAATCACGTATAGAAATAACAATTACAATAATATAATATATTATACATAACTAACAATGATAAGATAGTGCCATATTGTAATAACTAATGAAAAGTGACGAATACTATCACCATTTCATTTAGCAAATAGTTTTTTTTTTTTTATTTAACAAACTATTTTTCACAGAAATAGTTCTACGTAAAACAAGAAACACTAAGACGGACTAGATTAAGTCAATAAGCAGATTTACTCTTGCATTAATAAAGTTTAATTTCTAAAACATACAATTTATTATTATCAGAAATACGATGTGATCGGAATGTATCAAATTTTTTAAACAAAAGTGCCAGAAAATAGAAATGGACACTATCATGGGCATATCCATGTATGAGAAGGGTGAGCAAATGTCGCCTCCTGCTCCACAAGACCAACTTGCAGTCAGTTGGTGAACTGACGCTGCTCTGATTCAGGTCTACAGGCCGTCGTCGGTTGGAGTTGCTACCTAACGTTGCGCTAGCTCGAATTTCTTCAAAGGTCCTTTCATCTCCGATCCGTGATCCACATCCAGCATTGGAGATTGCAAAACGATAGGAAGCATCTCTAACCGACACGACGACGACCTATAGACCCGTATCATGGTAGCGTTAGAACATATCACTAAAATTTATGCCAAGAATGTACAATATCAAAATCCTGAGACTTTTACCGAACACTTTTGCCAAAATTTCAAAAAGGAAACAACTTTTTTCTATGATGTTCTTTACCCTCGGTCACTGAAATAAAAAATTTTGAAAAAGATTACATGTTACGAAGAAGACTAAAGACAGGAGTTTTGTAATTAATAGTTGNAGGTCTACAGGCCGTCGTCGGTTGGAGTTGCTACCTAACGTTGCGCTAGCTCGAATTTCTTCAAAGGTCCTTTCATCTCCGATCCGTGATCCACATCCAGCATTGGAGATTGCAAAACGATAGGAAGCATCTCTAACCGACACGACGACGGCCTGTAGACCCGCATCATGGTAGCGTTAATTCATGACATATCACCAAGATTTATGCCAACAATCTACAAATTATTTATCAAAATCCTGAGGCATCTACCGAACACTTTTGTCAAAATTTTAAAAAGGAAACAACTTATTTCTATGTGGTTCTTGAACTTCGGTCACAGAAACAAAAAATTTTGGAAATGATTAGATGTTACGAAGAAGACAAGAGACAAGAGCAAAAACTTAGCGCCAACCGAATGAGTTTAAAAAATATTATCAGTAACAAAAAATAGAAAACGATTTCGTCTGCTGTAAAATTTTATGGGCGGTTTTCCGGACCGTCTTTAAACTATTATTGGTCCTGGGAACATGAGGATGACGGGCCGCCTATGACTTTGACAGAGACCTATTTTGTTAAAACAGCCAAAACGAGTAAACAAAATTGTAAACTTATTGAACAATTATTTTTATTTCTTTACAATCATAATGAATGAATAGATAATTGTAATGTGATCCGGAACATTAACATTAGTCCTTAAAGTTCTGTGATTATTGAAAAGTTTTGATAAAAGCAAAATCGTCAATCAATTGTTCAAAATATATGTCCTTTGAACACATCACATTCTATGGACATTAGTGGCATACTGGTCAATCTTTTTTGAAGCATTGTACTTTTGAATTCTTTTTTTATCCTTTTTAATTTTGAGAAAGGGCGCTCCCCAATAGTAAATGAATTATTATCGTGCTTAAAAATATTTTTAATGCATTTTCTACATTTGGAAGGGTATTTCCAATTTTGTTTTGTAATTAATAGTTGATTCCCTCAAAATAAATATATTTATCGGTAGAAACTAGATGGCCCTGTCGGTCACAGGGTTCATCATCATTTCTTCATAATAAATTGTACTGCGACATTCACGCACTTCTATAACTTCACAATTTTATCTCTCATCTATGCAAAAGTCTGGATATGCCCATGAATATTATACTTCGTTTACTTTCTGTAGCGATGTGACCTTCAGTTTGACCGGCGCAAAGTAGAAAAGAACAGCACTAGGCCAGAAAAGGAAGGAGACAACTCTCGGCCAAACTCTTCACCGGTGAGGAACGTATAATCCGTACAGTACTGCACGGAAAAATTGGCCATTTTATCCACTACAATTTCATTGCTCGAATGTTCTGTTATTTGTACCATTTACCATGTTTATTTATATTTGAAGGTATAATGAGCTTTTTTCTCCCTACCTACGATTTTGCCAACGCGCATCCAAGACATTGGAAGGGGCACATCGCTACAGAAAGTAAATGAAGTATACATACGTAATGTGGATCACTTTACAAAACTTTCTAGGTATGTACAGCTCGTATATGACGCGTCAGGTTGGTCTTATGATTAATGTAGACCTTTCCGCAGAACGGACAAGTGTACTTAGCCACAACGTTTACATTAAGAGACCTCGGATTCATTTTCTTTACAGTCATATTGTGGGCCACACGCATGTGCCTCAACAAATTCGCTCTTTGGTTGATGTAAACTTTCCCACAAATCTGGCAAACGAATTTTTTACACGGGTACCTTGCTATTTCGTGCTTAGGACGAAAATTTGACGTTTCTAAAAGCAAAGAAAAGTTAATGAAGCTATTTATTCGTGAATACATTGAGAAACGATGACCAACCACTTTAATACTAAACATTCTACAATTAAAAGGCAGTAAAAACAGGTATATACAATTTCAAATTATATACAAACAGTTTAACTATTCCGTATTTAAAATAGAACATATAGGGGTAGTTGCAATAATTAAAACAAGAAGGTACTACAAAATTTATAATAAAGCAGCACTTTATTTACTTTCCTTGCGTTTTTTATACAACATACATAAATGCATTAGTTTATAAGTAGCTTTGAACATTTTTAAGTATAAACAGCAAACAAGTACGTACAGATATCTTAAACAACTGGAACCAAAGTGTACTGTTAACCATGTTTGTTAAGCTAACACGACTAGTCAATGAGTATAACTCAAAAGAGATCAGCAAATTTCGCAGCGAAACATGAACAGTTCGGAAAGTAATAAGACCATTAGTGCTACATGAACAGATATTTCAGTAACAAACAAGGGTACTCGCTATGAAACACGAATACTTCACAAAATAAAAAAGTTACTCGCCGTGAGACTGCAACCAAATCAACGGTACCCTTTGCGGAACAGATGGATATTTAACTAAATAGGAATGATACTCGCCACGAATACTTCACTCGCCAGGAAGTACGGATTACTCACAGTTTAGCATAATTGCAAGACACGGCTAATTCCTAAAATAATATGATTACTCGCCCAAAAATACGGATTATCCGCAAAATAGAAAGGTTATCCGTAACGAGAATTGTAAATAAAAAAACAAAATTCACCGCGATCCATATCATTGTGTGTTCTATGCCTCGACTACAATCTACCAGAACATACAACGGTTTAAATTGATGATCCAATTACTTCACATGTCTATTGTGTTTTTTATACGATCTTCTCTAATCGGTTTTCAATTTTACTTTGACCTGTTAGGATTAGCCTCGTGGTGTTTTTCCGCATGTCTCCGGCCAATGTGCGTTCTTAAATGAAATTTATGTTTGAATCTTCTTCCACAGTATCCGCATTCAAACTGCGGTATTACGGCGCATTCACGTTTCACATGCCTCGCAAGAGTGTACTTTCCTACGTACTCTCTGCCACAACGGCCACACTGAAATTTACCCGTGGTTTGGTTCACTACAAACATAAAGGTACGTTAGCACAAAAAAACTCTGTCAATATACAAAGTTTGGCGAAGAAAACCAAGCTGAAACAACTACTTAGTCGCTGTCACATAAGGATTTCTATTTTCCTTATAAGAACATGGACTAATACGTAACCGCACTCAATGAAATCATAAGGACACTATCGCAATTATTTCTTTTATTATACATATATGTAACAACTTACTCAATTTTTTGCTTTTACTACAATATATTATTAGAACCGGTGCACTTTTCCATGTGCTTTCTTCCAATGTGCGTCTTCATATTAAATTTATGTTTGAATTTTCTCCCACAACCGCCACATTCAAACCGAGGTAGGACGCCACATTCGCATTTCATGTGCCTCCGAAGACTACCTTTTTCCGCGTATCTTCTTCCACAACGATTACATTTAAATTTAGCCACAGATTGGTACGCTACAAATAAAAATACGTGTAAGCAAACACACAAACAAAACACACAGAATTGTCACTACGCAGATTATATTGAAAACAGAGCCAAAACAGTCGCTTACAAATAAAAGAAACTTTATTGTAAAAAAATGTCATACCTATACATTTTGTTTATAAATATCAATATATATATTAGAGGCTGTAGGATGGGCTGTTACTGACGAAAGTAAATTTTTCATGATTTAAATGTATACAGTCAATTACACGCCTGAATGTAGGTAACCAACCACACACCCGAATAAGACCCGTCCAATTTTTTCCAATTGTTTATTTCTATTTCGAATACGTTAAAGTCGAAATTTTTAATTTTAACATTTTAAATATACGACATATCTAAAGCAAACCTATGACATAAGTGGATCTTTTAATTAAACAATGTAATAGTTATCAAATTCGTAAATATATATAAACGCTGTAATAAATGCAGATGAAATTTTACAAAACCCCAACCTTTTCAGTACCTCAATATCGCCTCCCTTAACCCTACCATGCGTAGCAACAAAATTTATTTATGCAGAAATACTAAGTTAATGTTGCTACTTCATATGACTTCTAATTATATGGGCTTGTAACTGAAATTTGTAAGTACATTTTTTTCCACAATAACCACATTCAAGCTGGGGTGTTACTTGACATTCGCGCTTTACGTGTCGAGTAAGGATATCTTTCCTTGTATAACTCCTTCCACAGCGTATACAGGGAAATATTTTTTCTTTCTTTCGTCTAACTAAAAAAAAAAATACGAAAACGTTTAAAAGCAGCAAACAGGTAGGTATTTATTATTAACAAAAGTTAAAGCATCATCTTGATCTTATATACAATTAGAAACAAGCACAGCATACTCTTAAAATAAAATATTTATTTTAATAGGTAATGGAAACCCCATAAAACTCACATTATAAACGGAGAAATACAGCTACTTTTATTTTTTATAGGAGAATTGAATTATAAATACTTATCAACAAACTTTTTACAAGACCTATACAGCAAAAATTTAGTAAAAATTACATCATTGTGGAGTGTATACTAATTATGTGACCTTTCAAATGATGTGTATGTTTAAATCGCTTTCCGCAAAATGTACATTGGAACCTAGGGATGACAGAGCACTCCCGGTTAATATGTCTGGATAATATATTCTTCGTTGTGTACGCCTTATTGCAACGATCACACACGTAGGGTTTTCTTTGCTCTAAAAAATGTACGAATTAAATGAGTGTAAGTAATAAGGTGATAGCTCGANAAAAATGCTGGTGTTGTTACACCCTCGCCGGGAATCGAACCCGAATTAGTATATTAATATATACATGCATTAGTTCGACGAATATGTGACCTAATAGGTATATGTCGTCGTTGGTGTTGTCACCTTCCCGGGTTCGATTCTCGGCGAGGGTGTGACATTAGCAACAATTTTTCCCTCATTAATTTGAAGTAGCGTGTAGTGGGTATAAAATTCAAAAATGAATTTTCAGAATAATATTTCATATTAAACTAATTCACTTCGAAAAGACGTATAAATTGTATGTATGTTTAAGAATTATTAATGATTTTGTGCAGCACCTGAAATTTTAATAAAACAAAGACAGTTTTTCAATAAACATTTATTACTTTACGGCTTCGTTAATATAAAACATGCTTATTTTTCATATGAGCTGTTAATAGATCTTTACGTCTGAAACGTTTGAAACAAAAACTACACTCGTGCGATGGTTCCTTTCCACATTCGTGGGTCATATGCCTCTTCAGAGTATATTGTGATCTGTAGTTACGTCCACACGTTTGACAAATGAAGTCTTTCATCCCTAAAACATTAATTTTATATTGTAATTCGAAAACAAAACATCTTCTATAAATTATTATTATTATGTAGAATATCAGGCGGCTCAAATGCTTTTAGGAATGGACGCAGAGAACATGATTCTCCATATTGCTTTTGTGTCGAAATTTTCTGCGACACGCAGGACACTGAAACTTCGGTTCGACGCCACATTCGAACTTCAAGTGTCTTACCAGATGTCCTTTTTGCTTATACGACGAAGAACATCTATAACACTTGTACCGTCCATATTCGTCTCTGGTAAAAGATACGTATCTGAAATCTAATTACAAGAACTGGTACAAATCATAGAAAATTAATTAGCAATTAAATACTAAATTGTAGTATTAAGATTGGGAGTTAATAATATCCCATAAATATTACTTTTGTACATAAATCGTAACAGTAACAGACTAAAGCGCACATCGTCTCATCACCAAAGCATTATTTGAGTTATTTCTTTCAGTCTCATTTTTACGCATGGATTTTTGAAACAGATGAGTAAATATCGTAAATCTTTCGTTATATTTGTTTATTTTTACTTAACACCTTCACAAAGATTATAATAATTCTGTGAGAACAAAACGTAGATAAATAACAACCAACAACAGTAAAATTAACATTAGAACGACAAATTAATTGGAATTCACAATCTGTAATCGCAACTTTCAATTTGAAATTTTGCAGTATTTCGTAATGTGTCTCTTTAAATCGAACTTTCTTGAAAATTTTGAGTGGCACAGGTGACATTCATAATTTTTAGGTTTACCACAGTCTAAGCTTTTGTGGCATGAAAACGATTTAAAATTTGTGTAGCCTTTTAGACAGCGTTCGCAATAAAACGGCATCCATCCTGAAATAGAAAGATTATTTTAGAACTAAATAAAATAGTTTATTTATTACAAACCAACTCTCACTATGTACTTACCTATACAAGATATATAAACGACGAGAATCCAAAATTATGTTAAACCAGAAAACAAAAATAAAAACATTACTACATATTTTTTATTCAACAGTATAATATATCAAATTACATTTTATAAAAATATGTTTATGTATTACAATATTGTCTATCAGTAATAGGTACGATTCTCGTATGAAAATCTTGTACATATATCATATTAAGAATAACAATTTATTTTTGTATATCATACACTATTTACCGTTGTACTTAACAAAACCTTTTAACTTTGATAAGTTATTAGGTCATTTACGACTACAAAAATTTAAGATAGAAATAAAGGACAATAACTATAGTAAGGTAAGTATTGCAATAAAACATGATATAACAAAACAGTGTACAAGTCACCGTATATGAGCATAAATAAGTTTTGTATGTACTTTATTATACGCGCATTTATTACAGTTCGCTCACGAAAAACAATACTTGAACGGGTTCGAAAATAAATGAAGCAAACCATACCGTATTAGGCTAGTTGTGACGCAAAGGGTGTTAACCGTAGAATCAAGGGAGACAAGCAATAACGACTACGCGGCGAACAGTAACGACTGTGCGGC
>NW_020439372.1:122578-198347 GCF_000699045.2 Agrilus planipennis | reverse complement strand
GCGCGCATCCAAGACATTGGAAGGGGCACATCGCTACAGAAAGTAAATGAAGTATACATACGTAATGTGGATCACTTTACAAAACTTTCTAGGTATGTACAGCTCGTATATGACGCGTCAGGTTGGTCTTATGATTAATGTAGACCTTTCCGCAGAACGGACAAGTGTACTTAGCCACAACGTTTACATTAAGAGACCTCGGATTCATTTTCTTTACAGTCATATTGTGGGCCACACGCATGTGCCTCAACAAATTCGCTCTTTGGTTGATGTAAACTTTCCCACAAATCTGGCAAACGAATTTTTTACACGGGTACCTTGCTATTTCGTGCTTAGGACGAAAATTTGACGTTTCTAAAAGCAAAGAAAAGTTAATGAAGCTATTTATTCGTGAATACATTGAGAAACGATGACCAACCACTTTAATACTAAACATTCTACAATTAAAAGGCAGTAAAAACAGGTATATACAATTTCAAATTATATACAAACAGTTTAACTATTCCGTATTTAAAATAGAACATATAGGGGTAGTTGCAATAATTAAAACAAGAAGGTACTACAAAATTTATAATAAAGCAGCACTTTATTTACTTTCCTTGCGTTTTTTATACAACATACATAAATGCATTAGTTTATAAGTAGCTTTGAACATTTTTAAGTATAAACAGCAAACAAGTACGTACAGATATCTTAAACAACTGGAACCAAAGTGTACTGTTAACCATGTTTGTTAAGCTAACACGACTAGTCAATGAGTATAACTCAAAAGAGATCAGCAAATTTCGCAGCGAAACATGAACAGTTCGGAAAGTAATAAGACCATTAGTGCTACATGAACAGATATTTCAGTAACAAACAAGGGTACTCGCTATGAAACACGAATACTTCACAAAATAAAAAAGTTACTCGCCGTGAGACTGCAACCAAATCAACGGTACCCTTTGCGGAACAGATGGATATTTAACTAAATAGGAATGATACTCGCCACGAATACTTCACTCGCCAGGAAGTACGGATTACTCACAGTTTAGCATAATTGCAAGACACGGCTAATTCCTAAAATAATATGATTACTCGCCCAAAAATACGGATTATCCGCAAAATAGAAAGGTTATCCGTAACGAGAATTGTAAATAAAAAAACAAAATTCACCGCGATCCATATCATTGTGTGTTCTATGCCTCGACTACAATCTACCAGAACATACAACGGTTTAAATTGATGATCCAATTACTTCACATGTCTATTGTGTTTTTTATACGATCTTCTCTAATCGGTTTTCAATTTTACTTTGACCTGTTAGGATTAGCCTCGTGGTGTTTTTCCGCATGTCTCCGGCCAATGTGCGTTCTTAAATGAAATTTATGTTTGAATCTTCTTCCACAGTATCCGCATTCAAACTGCGGTATTACGGCGCATTCACGTTTCACATGCCTCGCAAGAGTGTACTTTCCTACGTACTCTCTGCCACAACGGCCACACTGAAATTTACCCGTGGTTTGGTTCACTACAAACATAAAGGTACGTTAGCACAAAAAAACTCTGTCAATATACAAAGTTTGGCGAAGAAAACCAAGCTGAAACAACTACTTAGTCGCTGTCACATAAGGATTTCTATTTTCCTTATAAGAACATGGACTAATACGTAACCGCACTCAATGAAATCATAAGGACACTATCGCAATTATTTCTTTTATTATACATATATGTAACAACTTACTCAATTTTTTGCTTTTACTACAATATATTATTAGAACCGGTGCACTTTTCCATGTGCTTTCTTCCAATGTGCGTCTTCATATTAAATTTATGTTTGAATTTTCTCCCACAACCGCCACATTCAAACCGAGGTAGGACGCCACATTCGCATTTCATGTGCCTCCGAAGACTACCTTTTTCCGCGTATCTTCTTCCACAACGATTACATTTAAATTTAGCCACAGATTGGTACGCTACAAATAAAAATACGTGTAAGCAAACACACAAACAAAACACACAGAATTGTCACTACGCAGATTATATTGAAAACAGAGCCAAAACAGTCGCTTACAAATAAAAGAAACTTTATTGTAAAAAAATGTCATACCTATACATTTTGTTTATAAATATCAATATATATATTAGAGGCTGTAGGATGGGCTGTTACTGACGAAAGTAAATTTTTCATGATTTAAATGTATACAGTCAATTACACGCCTGAATGTAGGTAACCAACCACACACCCGAATAAGACCCGTCCAATTTTTTCCAATTGTTTATTTCTATTTCGAATACGTTAAAGTCGAAATTTTTAATTTTAACATTTTAAATATACGACATATCTAAAGCAAACCTATGACATAAGTGGATCTTTTAATTAAACAATGTAATAGTTATCAAATTCGTAAATATATATAAACGCTGTAATAAATGCAGATGAAATTTTACAAAACCCCAACCTTTTCAGTACCTCAATATCGCCTCCCTTAACCCTACCATGCGTAGCAACAAAATTTATTTATGCAGAAATACTAAGTTAAT
Source organism: Agrilus planipennis (assembly GCF_000699045.2). Lineage (NCBI taxonomy): Eukaryota > Metazoa > Arthropoda > Insecta > Coleoptera > Buprestidae > Agrilus > Agrilus planipennis. Next base: position 195,824 of record NW_020439372.1, on the reverse strand, counting down.
GTTGCTACTTCATATGACTTCTAATTATATGGGCTTGTAACTGAAATTTGTAAGTACATTTTTTTCCACAATAACCACATTCAAGCTGGGGTGTTACTTGACATTCGCGCTTTACGTGTCGAGTAAGGATATCTTTCCTTGTATAACTCCTTCCACAGCGTATACAGGGAAATATTTTTTCTTTCTTTCGTCTAACTAAAAAAAAAAAATACGAAAACGTTTAAAAGCAGCAAACAGGTAGGTATTTATTATTAACAAAAGTTAAAGCATCATCTTGATCTTATATACAATTAGAAACAAGCACAGCATACTCTTAAAATAAAATATTTATTTTAATAGGTAATGGAAACCCCATAAAACTCACATTATAAACGGAGAAATACAGCTACTTTTATTTTTTATAGGAGAATTGAATTATAAATACTTATCAACAAACTTTTTACAAGACCTATACAGCAAAAATTTAGTAAAAATTACATCATTGTGGAGTGTATACTAATTATGTGACCTTTCAAATGATGTGTATGTTTAAATCGCTTTCCGCAAAATGTACATTGGAATCTAGGGATGACAGAGCACTCCCGGTTAATATGTCTGGATAATATATTCTTCGTTGTGTACGCCTTATTGCAACGATCACACACGTAGGGTTTTCTTTGCTCTAAAAAATGTACGAATTAAATGAGTGTAAGTAATAAGGTGATAGCTCGATCAATAATAAAATAAATTAAAATAGCCGTAGAGCCTATTGATCTTATTTATTATCGGATGAGACTTCTCCACCTAAAAAATTAAAATCAATTCATACATATTACATTAAATGCACCAACTATACCAAGTATTGATTACTTATTAAATAAACCACTAACTTAAGTACAATTTCTAAAATAAAAAACTATCAAAAAACCCTCTCTATTATTAGATAAAAACCGTTTGTAATTGTAGCGTTTAAAGCAGCCTGTTGATCAGAACTTTAATGAACTTGCACACCACTGACACTTAGGACAAAATACCTATTGTTAGCAGCGAATTAATAAATAAATTATAATTATTTATTTGACAAGTACATTTTCTGAACAGTTGCGATACTTTTACTGCGTTCGTATTGCTGATGTCTCCACAACTGTTCCATGGTTTTATATCTCTTGTTGCATATATCACAGGAAAAGTCATTTTGTCTTCTAACTGAAACAAATTGATATTAGTGAATGCTATTCAGAATTTTTACTTTTTATCCTTTACATATTGGTCTTTCCAAAGCCACGTCGTGTTTAACAGTTTCTAGATTTTAAACAAAATAAATTTTCATAAAAGTTATCACACCTCAAAACGGCCACGATGGTGAACATTTAAAAGCACATCAAAAGAGTATATAAGTGTATATATTTGATCAATAATTGGGAATACATTAATTGATATATATATATGTTTGTGTATACAACAAGAATTACAATCATATCGTAATTAAATGATCCTATATTCTAACGTAATAAAAGAGTAAAAAATAAGTAGATAAAGTCATATGATAAAAAAGTCTTTTGGAGATTTAATTCTAGTACTAGCTGTAATATTTTCTACAAGCCTTACATGTAGGTAATGCGTTAATTTGCACACCTAAACTAGTAGCACACAATAGAATAATAAGTGCTTTTTAACTATTTCTTATTATTATTTATACGTAGGCGAACACTGACTTTTTTTATTCATTATTTATTAATAAACAGAAACCTTACTTTGGATGATAAAACAAATACTTTTTCTTTGGAACTGAACATATTTTAAAGATTGGCATTTTTGTTTGACAATGAGATCAATATAGAATCAGAATCAACAGAATTGTTGTTATTGCTACTCACCTATTTATTACCTACTTCGAATTATCAGAGCTCAAAAAAACAATTAAAACCGCAAATGTACCAAAAACAATATTTTCTGAACGCACACATACAAACGTAATTGATTAAATTATACATCAATTCTATAAATATTTCTATATATAGGCACGCAGTCAAAGGGTCCAAATGTTAAGATCGATGAAGAACGACAATTCATCCTCAACTTTTGCTTTTTAACTGGTTTATTCTGAACGCTTCGGGTTTAACAAGATATTCCACAAATTTTCAAGGATCTCAATTACTTGCTTTAACTCAAGATAAAAAGGTTAAAAGGGGAGTGAATTGTATTTAGAATAGAAAAAAGGGTTGGAAGCGTTTAAGATACGGTGGTTTGGGAAGATGATGAAAATATACAAAAATTAGAAGACCACAAAACGCTATGAAAGGGATAGAATAGTAGGATACCCTTTGAGATATAAAGGGCAGAGGAAGTTCGTGTATTTCATCCTGAATCACGATGGTATTTGGAATCCTATTACAAAACCTTTTCTGGCTACGTACCTTTCTTATAGCCCTAGCACAATAATAATATAATATTAATATCATAAGCGTAAATGGTATGGCGAGTTATATATGATTTATCTGCTAAACTGGCAATATTTTACGAGATGATGCTTCAAGTAGTAATAACTCTTGTACATCTTCTGGCACATGGGACACTTATACTGCGGAGTGACACCGCATTTTTTGAACATATGGAAGCGCAGATGGGTTTTCTTTTTGAACGTCATTCCACATTGTCTGCAAGTGTACGGTCGAATCGTCAAGATCGGTCTACGAACTGCCCTGTTTTCTATAAATTAAAATCTTTTAGCAAAACAAAAGCAATAACTACGGTTGACTAAAGACTAAGGCGTTCATGCAACACATTAAGTTTTCCTGCAAATAAAATATTAAAGCTTCTATTCTTCTTCGAAATATTTATAAAAGTAAGTCATTTATNTTCATTTGTAGGCGATATCAACTTACGCTCAAATAATAAAAAAAGGATTAAGTGAATCTCTCATTAGGCGAGTCACTAATTTTGTGTGCAGTGCTCGGAGACTATTAAGTAAAAAGAAAACAACTTTTGGGTGTTTCATTCCCACTAGCCAGTCCCTCCGTAATAAGCCGGAAGGTAAGGCGGAAGGCCCTCTTCAGCCTTCTTTCAGGAATTGTGGGAATGGGTGGTTGGTGGTTCAGGTGAGAAATATGAGACGGACGAAATGAAAACAGAAGAGAGTGAAAGATTATCTGTGGATTATTACTGCCCCAGCATTTGCTTAAGTGATCATAGGAAACCACAGAAAAACATGGAACAAGGCAGACGGACCCGGAATCGTCCTCCCGAATGCTAAGTAATGGTCTAAACCTCTAGATCATGCCAATCGGTGGAGACTTTTATTTGGCGAATACAAACTATCAGACGTGAAGTGCGACTTCGAACTCTTTGGTTCCCATTAGCACGCCGTGGACAGTTCGGACTATAGGGTTAAGTGGGAATTGCGCGCTCTATTCTTAACGTCAATATTAAATTAATTATGAAGTGTAATTTCGCAAAAAAAACGAAACATTATATGATCATACAAAATGATATATTTTTAGTTAAAAAGAATGCAACTACGTAACTGTAACTTAACCTCTAATTTATATAAAAAATACTCCCAATAAGTCACCATATGGTAAATGTGTGATATAAAATGGTACAATCAAAATACTTAAATCACATAATAATATCAATGAATGCATATAATAAACCTAACCAAGCATTTGAGAATGATAACAAATAAAAGCGAGACATTTTTTCAATAAAATATTATCCAAACAAGGCGGTATAAAATACATATGCAATTAATAAGTTACAAAAACCCAGTCACCGATGCCGTACAGCAACCGACTGCTACTGGACTATATTTCCCACAGTGCAAGCGGCTGCAGCTTATTGGATTATATTACTCGCCGCAACACTGCGGCTGCCGCTGGATCGAATTACTCGCCACACCAATAGACCGGATATGCAGCACCGCAAACAACTAGTGATCGATTATATTACTCGTCACACAAGCGGTTGAAACTGGGTCGTAATATATAGCGTCACATGTGACCGTCGCTAGATTATATTTTTCATCCAACAAGCGGCTACCGGTAGCTCGTATTACTCGCCGGATCAAGAGAGCACACAGGCCGATTATGGGTTATATTATTTATTCGCCGCACAAGCACAAAATTACTTACTAGTTGCTCTAACGTTTAAAAACTGTATAAACGTTCGATTTAAATATATTTTTGTACTATTAGTTTGTCTAATTGAAACGATAAACTTTACAAACTAGAGCTTGATGAGTTTTCAAGCTGCTGTTTCGAGTGAACTGTTTTTTACATTTTGAGCAAGAAAATTGAGGTTGAACTCCACACTCGTATTTTAAGTGAACTTTTAAATTATGCTTCTGTTTATAAGACGAACCACAACTTTTACATCGAAAACGTCCGCTTGAATCCACAACATAATCTTGGAAGTTCCCTGAAATAATTATTATCGTCAAAAATATGCAAAATATTATTATATACAGATAATAATCGCATATTGTATAATCATGCGCTTACAAAATATAAATATAATTCATGTGAAATCAATTTATTTAAAACTACAGGTAACTCTCGATATATAGGTATAAATAAAATCACAAAAAAATGAATAAATAAACTACCTACTTAATAATTACGACTATTTTTTCCAATAAGTACATTCGGAGATCGGTTTGGTATAATTCTCAGAGGAATTCAAAGACTTAAATACCACAAGTCCTTACAAAACAGTACAGGATATTGTTCAAATATTATAATAATAAAATTGGCTTCTCTTAAATACATTCCTACAATTTCTATTATTTATTAAAAACGTTACATCAAAACCAAATAATCTTTGAACGAATTCAACCGTCATTTAAGTCTATAAAAAAGTCATTGGTGTTTTGTAAACGACTGCACGTATTTTCCATGAAGATGGATGCAATGTGCTTTTAATGCATCCTTTCGTTTGCTCTTGTAAATGCAATAAGGGCATTGGAAACCCGGTAATTTTCCGCATTCGTACTTTAAGTGCCTCGTCAACGTGTAACTTTTATTGTACGACTTGCCGCATCTTTTGCAATCAAATATTTTGTCAGAGTAATAATCTGAAACACAAATGCATTAGGTAGAAATCAAACAAAATAGTGCAGCACAAAAAAACACAATGTAGATACTCGGGCACTATGTATGAATTACACATAAAACAAACACAACGTACTAAAGCACATCTACAACGAACAAAAATACCGTGGCATTCTTGTGTTTCGATAAGGATACTAACTGGTAAATGAAACCTAACATTATTATCGTTAACAAATGTTCATTTGTAGGCGATATCAACTTACGCTCAAATAATAAAAAAAGGATTAAGTGAATCTCTCATTAGGCGAGTCACTAATTTTGTGTGCAGTGCTCGGAGACTATTAAGTAAAAAGAAAACAACTTTTGGGTGTTTCATTCCCACTAGCCAGTCCCTCCGTAATAAGCCGGAAGGTAAGGCGGAAGGCCCTCTTCAGCCTTCTTTCAGGAATTGTGGGAATGGGTGGTTGGTGGTTCAGGTGAGAAATATGAGACGGACGAAATGAAAACAGAAGAGAGTGAAAGATTATCTGTGGATTATTACTGCCCCAGCATTTGCTTAAGTGATCATAGGAAACCACAGAAAAACATGGAACAAGGCAGACGGACCCGGAATCGTCCTCCCGAATGCTAAGTAATGGTCTAAACCTCTAGACCATGCCAATCGGTGGAGACTTTTATTTGGCGAATACAAACTATCAGACGTGAAGTGCGACTTCGAACTCTTTGGTTCCCATTAGCACGCCGTGGACAGTTCGGACTATAGGGTTAAGTGGGAATTGCGCGCTCTATTCTTAACGTCAATATTAAATTAATTATGAAGTGTAATTTCGCAAAAAAAACGAAACATTATATGATCATACAAAATGATATATTTTTAGTTAAAAAGAATGCAACTACGTAACTGTAACTTAACCTCTAATTTATATAAAAAATACTCCCAATAAGTCACCATATGGTAAATGTGTGATATAAAATGGTACAATCAAAATACTTAAATCACATAATAATATCAATGAATGCATATAATAAACCTAACCAAGCATTTGAGAATGATAACAATAAAAGCGAGACATTTTTTCAATAAAATATTATCCAAACAAGGCGGTATAAAATACATATGCAATTAATAAGTTACAAAAACCCAGTCACCGTATTTATTGTTGTTTTATAGATCTGTAACATTCAAAAGTCGATTTCTTCTTTCTTTAGTTGAATATTAAAAATATATCTTACTTCAAACTTTTTCTTCGTCAAAATATACAATAATATCGACGAGAAATAATCAATCCTGGTATAAATGTATAAAAAAAGTAAAACTACTCTTAACAATATAAAGGCACATTTACAGCCGCATGTTACGTTGGCATAGTATGAATTATTGTCAATTTTTATCACAGACAAAAAGAGGTATTTCAAATGGAAAAGGAACAACGTAGTTTAACCGAACAATTTAGAGCAACACATTTGCAAACTATTGGTAAGGTATTAATGCCATATAATGTATCTATATCTAGAAAATATAATGTTACACTACAAAATTTATCGTAGGATAAAAACAGGAAAAAATAAATCAAAATTATCGAAAAACCGAGGCTTTCTTCGCATAGTGCAAAAATTGAGATCCAATTGTTAGGAACATGTTTAATCTTTTTTGCTTCCTTCGCCACTTGCTGACTTTTCGACATCATCGTTTGATAAGTGCGAATGCATCTTTTGAACGTGTCTTTTAATGTGAACCTTCTGTTTGCCCTTATAGTCGCAATAAGGGCACTTGAATCGAGGCTCCTTCCCACATTCCCACTTTTGATGGTTGCGCAATGAGCTCTTGAGTTTGTAAATACGGCCGCAACTAAAACAATCAAAACCCAACCCTTCCAAGTCATCTTTCTGTTGACGCATAGTCGTAGGAATAATGTCTTCATCGGAACCGTTCAAAAAGTGAAACAACGGCGTTGACAGCGTTTGCTTTATTATCACCTGCGGCACCGCATCCTCCGGCGATATGTATGTTTTTGGGGCTCTTGCTTTTGGATGTCTTACATGTATTCGAACTGAAATATTTTTCTGTTATTATTGCATCCTTCTCTTTATATGTTTATACATACTTATCGGTAGTTAAAGGAATATATTATATAGTACAAGCTTACCATCACCATTTTAAATTTCAACAACAAATTTTTCATATTAATATGAAAATTCATTTAATTTTTATTCACTATAAATTAACTCAAATGAGGAAAAATTGTTGCTGCAGTCACTCCCTCGCCGGGAATCGAACCCGGGACCTTTGGCTTGACGCACCAATACACTTACTACTAAGCTACAAGAGGTAACAACAGTAACGGCCACGGCACGGACTTATTAAGTGACAGATTTGAGGTAATTTGTAGCGGATAAAAATTATAAGAATTTTCATATTAGTATTAAATTTTAACCACTATTAAAAGCTTCTTAAAGAATTTTAGTTACTAGAGAAACACGGAGTTCAGAAAATGTTGGAAGAAATGTTCGACTTTCAAATGTTTCTTACAATTGTCCCTAGCGCTTGCTCTGGCTTCGTATTTTCCCAATCGAAAAAGAATCAGAAGTGTTTTAAACATTCTATATTTCCCACAGCGTGAAATGTATGTACAAAAATTTTCACCAATTACATAAATTAAAAGTAGTTATTAAGTACAATTGTCTGTATAATTATCCACATAAAGATTGTCATTACAGTTTCTGATACCCGTGTGTTTACTGTACATGTGAGTTTTAATATTGTAAATTCTATGGGCCCTGTAGTCGCAATAAGGACATTTGTTGACTGGTATTCTGCCACATTCCTGAAGGTGTTTTCGTAGGTTATCCTTATTCCTATATCTATTACCACATTGACTGCAGATGAATTTGTTCGTGCAGAAATATTTTGACCGACGCATCGAACATTCAGGAAACCCTAAAATAAAATGTGTAATACACTTGAAAAACCTAATCGACACATTTAGAAAGGTTGGAAAATATCGAAAATGCATAAAAGATAAGAATAAATCTCTTTCAGTTTAACAATTTATTAACAACCTCGTCTTCCTAAACTGACCTGGGTTGCACTTAAGAAAAAAAGTGTAAACTTCTTATATTAATTCGTTATGTTTTAGAAGCATGTGTATTCGGTAGTTTCCCTCGCAAGCTGCTTCATAATTACAATGCGGACATAAATGATGACGTGTCTGTTTCACACATTCGTAAGGGTAGTGATTAGTTAACCAGTTTCTCTTTGAATGCGTTTGTTGACAATTTGTGCAGTGAAATAATACTAAAACAATTACATACAATAAATCAAACACTAAAAAAAAAAATTTCATTTTGTAACAACCCCAAATAATTAATACCTGTAAGCTACTTCTTTCACGGTTTCACATGTCATTGTACAACAAAATCTATATATGTTTTAAAAAAACTAAAAAATACATATTTAATAAATATATAATTCGCAAAACGCAATACATTTTTAATACATATTTTTACTTTTTGTTTTACTGTTTTTACTGATACAAATTGGAAACAAATAAGTACTTTTACGAAATGCTCAGGCAGTTTGTCATAAATGATTGGACTCGAGCCATTTACTTGTTTATTGTCTCAACCATATTATCTTCCTTCTCATTTTTTGATTACTCCACACCGGGTTCATCAAACATGATAGTCAAAGTACGAGTCCAGTTATTTATTACCAACCTAGCCTTCCCAAATTGTTTTGCCGATGAATATAAGTACATAATATGTTATACTTAAGAAAAAACTTGCAACGTTTTCGTTGGTTCGTTATGTTTTAGAAGTAAATGTCTTCGGTAGTTTCCCTTACGAACTGTTTTATAGTTGCAATGTGAACAAAAAAAATTGCGGTTGCTTCCCACATTCGTTACGCAGATGGTTACTCAACGATTTCTTCTTTGTATACTTTTTTGGACAATTTGAGCATTGAAACAATACTAAAACAATATTGCGTATAATTGATACACTGAAAATTTAAGATTTCATAACGTAATAATAATTTCAATATACACAAATTGCTTCATCTGTAACTTCAACTTAACCCAATGTATTTCCACCAAAAACGTTTTATTTAACATACAACAAACAAATAGACAAATATTGTAACAAACTGCAGATAATTTATCATCATGTAGTGATTTTGCATAACAACTTCGTCTGATGGGTGATTTAATGAAACTGTCTATGACGTACTGATGAGAACTAATACGTACATCTAGTATTAATATTGATAAATTTCTTACCAAGAATTTAAATACTTTAGTGAAAAGTAAATTAGGATAACGGATAAAATCAAAAAGTCAAAGTCAGCAAAAAGGGATTAGGATGAAAAAGCAACCATTTTACTACCACGCAATGCTAGTTTTCTTTGTTTTTCTATACTGGATCATACGAGATAGTAAACTGGCACTCTTTCGGTCCAATATTTATTAAAAGTAGTGTGTTTTGACCGATTCTGTTACAAAATAAGGAGGAGGGAGGGCGTCATTTTGTACCAGAATCGGCCAGAACACACTACTTCGCCTTCCCAAAGTGAGTTTAGTATATTCAATGCGTGAAGTTCTTATGTTAATTTCTTATCTTATGTTTTAAAATCAAGTGTCTTCTATAGTTTCCCTTAAGAGTTGTTTTATAGTTGCAATGGGAGCAAAAGAAACCTGGCACTTTTCCACATTCGTAACGTTGGTGATTGCTTAAGGATTTCTTTCTTGAATAGATTTTCCCGCAGTTTAAGCAGGGAAATAATACTAAAAAAATAATGCAAAAGAAAATAAATCGAAAACTGAAGATCTAATTTTCGTCATAACCTCAAATTATACAGACCCAATACTTATTGCTATTTAACATATCCATCTAAGTTAGTAATACATTTTCACAAAAGATTGTGCAACACAAATAAAGTAATCGACTTTAGTACGAAACAAAACAGATACTTATCATTTATTCAATGTTAATACAAAAACAAATCGAGTACAAAATAAGAAATACGATTTTCCTAAACAAAATTGTACAATTCTTTATAGACTTATAAGGAGTAAGGTTTTTAATGTTTGAATATAAAGTTAACTAATAACCTAAAACTACTTCTTTGGTGAATCTTTATTAGTTAATATAAAGCAATTCCTTATTAAACAAAAAAACCACGCCTCAAAATTTCACGTTAAATCCACACTAAAACACGCCGGCATGCATAAAATCAACAAGATCATTTTAAGAACAATAATTTCCGTTCTTTACTCCAGCGTTTTCCATTTCTTCGTATGCTTAGTAATTATATGACGGTAAAGATTTCCTTTCAGGTGTGCTTTATAATCGCAGTGTTGACAAGCAAATCGCGGTTCTTTTCCACATTCGTATTTTAAATGATTAAAAAGGGATGTTTTTCTTTTATACTGCCTCATACATTTTACACAGAAAACTTCACCTAAAAATAAAGTGTAGTTAATACACTAACATGGTCAATGAATAATAGATATAAGTGTCATATAAAAGCCGTTTAAATGACCCCCAATAAAAATTTATTAAAGAGTGGTAATACTTAACTGGGAAACCTGCTTTTCACGTACTTTCATTAAGTACCATTTAAATATCTACATCAACTAAACAATCATGTTAAATAATGCGTGAAGCAAAAATAATTTTCTATAATAAAACTTCATAAGAGCACCAAATTTTGTGTATTATTATACATAGATTAAATATAGTACTTACAATAAAAAAATTACTTCTACAAAATTTATGTTACATTTTATGGACACAAGTATCAAACTGTAACAGTAATAACCAAGCTGCATTCCACACGTAATTATTTGTTCGTAATAAATTCGATTAAGGCAACGTTAAATGTATCGTATTTTTGTTTCGCTTTTAGAATAATCAAGTAATTCTCTTCATAAACAATTATTTTCGTGCATTGAAATAATGTGAGTTTTTAAATTGTATCTTCTTTTCGTGGTGAACACGCAGTACGGACAACTGTACGCCTTCTGTTTTCCACAGTCCATGCTTAAATGTGCATTCAGTGAGTTTTTATTTTTGTAATTTTTATTACAAATGCCACAAAAATATTCCCCTAAAATAAAAAAATCAAGTTTAAAAATAAAAGCACATACAAAAAGGGTATAAAAACGATCTTTGAAAGTTTTATTTTATAAGGTGGTCAGAGTAGCTATATGCCAGTGGCTAAATAAACGTGGTGACCGAGTTGATGCTCAGCCCAGACTCGCCGCGGACTCTTAGTTTCATAACGGCCAGTTAACGTTGCTGCGTTAAGCGGCGAGCAACTCACTCGGAATATCACTACATAGTATAAAACAAAGTCGCTTTCCCGCTGTCTATCCCTATGTATGCTTAAATCTTTAAAACTACGCAACGGATTTTGATGCGGTTTTTTTTAAAAGATAGAGTGATTCAAGAGGAAGGTTTATATGTATAATACATGCATAATATAGTAGGGAAACACTGATAATTTTAGAGGTTTCTAATGTGATGTCGTAAATAAACACATTTTTTGCGCTTACATTGCAAACGCTGGCTGAACCCTACGAGATAGATCAAAATAATGTACTACAATATTGTACATCTTAAAAGGGTCTACAAAAAAGTCCGCGATGGTATATGTCTATCTCTTAGGGATAACCCACAATAACCATTTTTATCCTTTACTTTTTATGAGAAATAATGACTTATTTACGAAGCGATTGTAGGCAATACAGCATTAATTCTTATCCAATTAAGTACCTTAAATACATTGTGCATTTAATATAGATCAATATGGCCCTTTACAGCATGTAATTTAAATGAATATTTTCGAAGATATTACAGATTTAAAATGCAGGGACATAGCGGTTGCGGCGGTACCGGCCGGGAGGCCGGTTTGTATTGTCTAATGACAAAAAAACTGTGAATGTTGTATATAAAGACATTCTGTAGTATATTTAATGTGTTCAGGGGTTGTCTATTTAAGATTTCCCCTCTCGATAATAATCTAAACAAAACAAAAATATATTTAGTATCAGCATTACACCCGTGCGAAGCTGGGGCGGGTCACTAGTATATAATAAATAAATAAATAAATAAAACTATTACACTAATCTATGTAAATCAGCTGTCTTTTAAGCTGTCCCATATGAAACATTGTTTAATCCGGCCAGATTTATTTGAACTACTTGATACACATTTTACTTACTTCTACAAATAATTCGTTCTAAAACACGTGTACAATTTGCACAAAAAGAAGAACAATTATTTCACTATTGCAAGTCATTTTATAAACTACAGGACGAAATCGCTATATTTAAATATGTTACAATGTTGCAGTTCTTTACAACAAACTGACTTCGCATCGTACACAGTGACTAAAAATATATGACAATAAGTTTTATTATCTATTGGTTACAGTATAAACCATACGAACGGCGAGCAAACATTAAAAATATTTTTTTTTAAATTTGCCACGATTTGTTCTTGCAACGTTGAGATGTATAAACGCATCCTAGGAACATAGTATGATATTTAGATATTTAGTAAACAATATGAGCAAGAAATATTCCATAAAATAGGTTTTGCTACAGCAATGAATATAATACGTGGTTGCTGCATCATAATCTAGAATGATTACAGACACACATTTAATTTACTACAAATTAAAGTCAGTCTTAAGAATCTACTTGAATAAAGAATAAATTCATTTTTGGTTACAATTAGTAGAATATTGTATAAGTACTACTTCTTATATATGTATCTGAAGAGCGTCTTGTCCCAAATCTGTTATCGGCTAAACCAGATTTCAGGATTTAAAGTTTAAAAACTAGTTGACTTGGACAGAACTTCTTTATCCTGAAATCGGATTTGACTGATAACATATATTGCGAGATATGTATCAATATTGCTACTTAAAAAATGCAATAAAATAAAAACCTACCGCTTTACAGTTATTAAAAATTATTGATACTACCGTCTCCTTTTTCTATCAGCAACACACAATAACGCCGCATTTTAATATAATGCACTTTACTGTCTTGTACATCCTGTTCGACAAGACTTTGAAGTAAAATGATTACCTGAGGGATCGACAAGAATTTCAAATCATTATTTACTTATAACATACAGCTCACCGATTCCTAGAACACAGGCGCTTCACTTCCACTGCGATTTAACATTGTGTTGCTGTAATAAACATTACGCTCCAAAGTATTTAATTAAATGTAAGTCATCCCAAAAAATAACACACGTAAGTCTAAACTACTAACTTAAATAATCATTTTGGCTTTGATTGAAAATTAAATAAATGCAAATAAAAGGTACACAGGTCCTATACCTACGGATTGCTTTTTGCCTTGTTTTACATAAGTCTCTACAATAATCACAAAAGTAATTTTAAAAATAAGACTAGTGAAGGTCAAATATTTTGTGTATATTTCGAAGATGATATTGCAGTATGTCCCTTGTCTTGCACTTTCTTGGACACAGTGGACACTGCAAGATCTGCTTACCACATTCAAATTGTTCGTGCATTCGCAACTGATGTCTATTGTAACATTTTCCACATTTAAGACAAATATTTCTACCCTGACCGTCAGAAATTATTATTTCAGGAGTCAAATCTAGAACAAAAGAGACAAACATTATCAATAATAATCAATCATGTTAAATGCCGCTCTCTAAAAACGACCGGTAAATACGAAAACATTGACGAAAACAAAAACAATATATTTCACTTACATTATCTAAACGAATACACACATAAAACGAAAATGTTTAAGCAAATAACAGAAGACATTAAGTATATTTTATTGTTTTCAGAATCAGCTGCTAATGTAAAATAAACAATATTAAAGTATGCTTTAGGCGAAAACCTCAGTGAGTCCAGAATTAATGTGAACCTGTCCGGTGAACGTTGAGCTTTCACAATTCCTGGGCTAAGCAGAGTCCGCGAAGATCAAATATTATAGTACAGTCGAAATAAGAAGGCAAAGTCCCCAATAAATAATGCACACTAAAGGCATATCGTTTTCTCGTTCTTACAAACGGAAGATATCCTGTCTTTATTCTCTAGACACGCCTCCTCCACAGCTGTGTCGATTCCTGCACGTACGTTTCATAAGAATCAATCGAATAGAATGAGACGGTTGAAAACGTGCTTGTCTTGTTGTTTGTACCTACATTAAATGAGCAAATATACAGGATCGGCTTAAGGTAGTAGTCGTGCTACAGTATGGTGAAAAAGTTATTGAAAGATATAAGATAATTCAATGCAATCTTTCTTTCTTTGAAAATAATTAATAACATTCCACTCTGAGAATTTTTCTACTCTGAGAATTTAAAACTTCTTGGACCATTTGGTTGAAATTTAACAACAAAAATAACAATAAAAACAACAACAACAACAACAATAACACCAACAAAAACAACGACAACAATAGTTACAACGAAAAAATAACTTAAACGATGTATGTAGAGAGATGACTATTCGCACAAATTAAGCCGACCCTGTAAATTTGCCCATTTTATGTAGGTACAAATGACAAGACGAGCATGTTGTCGATCGTCTCATTTTATTCGATTGGTTCTTATGAAACGTAGGTGCAGGTCTCGACGCAGCTGTGGAGGAGGCGTGTCTAGAGAATAAAGACAGGATATCTTCCGTTTGTAAGAACGAGAAAAACGATATGCCTTTAGTGTGCATTATTTATTGGGGACTTTGCCTTTTTATTTCGACTGTACTACAGCAAACTATGACCGATTAGGTTGTAGTATATGGTGCTGGTCGGACAAGATAATACTCTGCGCATAGTGACTCGCTCAAAACTCATTATTAAGAGACTGGCCAACTTAAACGTTAAATGCGTTACAAATCTCCATCCCACAGGAAAATTGATTTTGTATATGTTTGGAATAACTTTACAGAATAGGGAATTGATAGGCTCCGTAATTGTTGACGTTTATTGTACAAACGCCATGACAATTTGTAAGTAATAAAACAAAATTCTATGTTTCATTTTTTAGTAATCTGAAGAAACATCGGAGAGTGTACATCCCTTAAGAAAATGGCGACACTGATCAAAATGGCACGATACAGTACAAAATACTAAGATAAATATAGGTACATCATAGAAAAGAACTAAAAATTATTAAAAGTATGTTTAAGAATATGACGCTGAAGATGACATTTTCTCTTTCCTTTATAATCGCAAGGCGGAAATGGACAACAAAATGATGGTTCTTTCCCGCACTCAAACCTTTGGTGCCCATAAAGCGACTGTTGGTGACGGTACACTTTGTTGCAACTGTGACAGCGAAATCCTACAAAAACGCCTAAATTAATATCATATCCATATAGATATTGCACGTTTTAAGTCAGACTACGATGCAGTTCACTTCACAACAACAAAAAGAAACACAAACCACTAGCAGCATAAACAATACTTTTGTTCAACGCTTCCTTATTAACTAAAACAACCTAATCGAGTGAGATATTTTCATCAATTATAATTAAGGACCTATGGTGATGATTCGTAAATGTCAGACTACCTTCTGTTCACATTTACACAAAAAAAAAACTTTTGTAGAGTATTACTACCCCAGCATTTGCCTAAGCGATCCAAATAAACCACACAAAAATTTGCGAGCAAAGCAGACGGACTCGGAATCGAACCGGCCATGCCGCTCGCTTATTTACACACACGAGAACCAGCCAATTGAGAAGTAATAAAAAAATAAATAAATATTTCTGCAAATGTTGAAAAATTATTCAATAGAATTAAGGTTTATTTATATTTATTCCCAGATACAAAGTATGATATAAATCATTTTTTAATTAATAACAAACAATAGGTAACCATTTACTCAAAATATTAAATCCAAATACAGACAATGGAGTTATCGCCATCTAGGGGGTATTTGCTGCTACTAAAACTATTCCAAGCGTTAGACAAGATCTTACTAAGGTATTTGAACGTGTCTAGCTGAATCGACAACGTAGCATACATACCTACATGCGTGATAGGCATATAGAACACATTAACAACAACGTGTAAATTTAAATGAGATCGAAATCGCGATCCGAGTCATAAAATCTTTAAATATTAACCAGTGTACAGTTCGTGGGGATGCACGAACTGTATATGCTTAACAAGATGATACTTTAGTTTCATTTTCCTTCCACAAAACTGACACTGGAACATGGGTTCAACACCACACTGGAAATTTTGGTGTCTTATCAAATGTGTGCAGTTTTTATACGAAGCGTTGCATCTCTCGCACCTGTAACGGCCGTCGACATCAGGAAAATGCTTTCGATTACGCCTTCTTTGACCGATCATCTCCGGCGGTCCTAACCCATATCCTAAAATAAGAAAAGTACAAATGATGAACGGTTTTATATAAATTTTATCAACAATTAATGTCTTACCCGATCTGCAGTTTCATACAAACATTGAAAGGGAGCAGGAGAAAATTGTACGTACAGTAGAACCTCTTTAAGTCGAAAACCTCCAAAACTCAAAAAAATGTTTTGTTCCCTTCCCTTTAAAGCCCCTAAATCTCAACCCTCTATTAATTGAAATAATCAGTGAGTCTCTGGAAGCCATTTTGGTATATATTTTCCCTATATAACTCCAAAAATTAAATTGGATCTCTGTATCTCGAATCATCATCATAAGGTCGTCAGTCCTAAGACTAGTTGGACACGCACCTCCACTCATTCCTATCCTGAGCTAAACATTGCATTTCCCTAAAACTAGAACAACCCACATTCTTAACTATTTGCGAACAGTAATCTAATCTAGGTCTACCTCTACCCCTCCTAACTCCTGTTTCTGCCTCTAATATGTCTCTGAGTAGACCTTCATGTCTGAGAAGGTGTCCCACCAACCTATTTTTTATTGACTTCCATATAGTCCTCGAATATAGCAATGTTTTATTTTACAACCTTTACAACTCGATAATTTGAAACTTATTACATCTATAGTTCGAAGAAAACTAAGTTATCGACTTTAGGGATTTGCCCACAATATTAACCTCTACAAATCGAATCAAAATCCGCCTAGGTCCAAATCATCCATCATAAGTCGAATTTTTGCGTCTCGAGTTATAGAGGTTCTACTGTACAGAACGATCAATTTTGGTAAAGGGTAAAGTTCAGCCTTGGTTTAAAATATGTACAAAATAAACACCTTAAATCTTAATATATTAAAAAAGGTAACAATTTCTTATTATCTTTATTGAATAACAGAATACAATCATTGATGATGTATTATTTGTATGTGTTTAGCAAGGTCGCACTTGCGTTTGGATTTCTTGCCGCAAAACTGACATTGAAACCTGGGTTCAACACCGCAATGAAACCTTACATGTCTTGACAAATCTCTGGCGTTTTTGTAGGACGCGTTACACCTTCCACATTTGTAACGACCATCAGCATCGGGAAAATATTTTTGATTAGGTCTTCCTTTGCCTATCATCTGTGCTGATGTAAAATCATGCCCTAAAATAAAAAATTAATAGAAATAACGAACGATTTTATACAAATTTTATCAGTAATTAATATCTTACCCTATCTGCAGTTTCATGTAAAGTATGAAAGAGGACAAGGAGGAAAAATAAACACTTAAAAATTTTTATAAAACAATAAAAACGAGTGTTCATTAAAAACTTCATTTATTTAATAACGAACAAAACATTAACGATATCAACCAGAGTAAAATCTTTGAAGATGTACTAATTGTATGTGTTTCGCAAGATCGCACTTTAGTTTGGACTTCTTGCCACAGAACTGACACTGAAACTGAGGTTCAACACCGCACTGAAACTTTAAATGTCTTGCCAAATGTCTGGCGTTTTTGTAGGACGCGTTACATCTTCCACATTTATAACGACCATTCGCATCGGGAAAATACTTTTGATTGCGTCTTCTTGGGCTTATCATCTCTGCTGATACTAAATTATATCCTAAAATAAAAAATAAGTACAGATTATGAACCGTTTTGTATCATGGCGTTTTAGCAATGATTAGTGTGCTATGCAGTCTATTCGACACACTTTAGTTTCACCTACTACTAAATTAAATTATTGCTAACAAAGTTTTCTTGATTACATTTCAAATCAAGACAATCTTCCTAATCTTAATCTGATCTTACGCCAAATAGCTCATTCTGTCTATTAATCGTAACCTATAACAGATTTTCATAAAGCGTACCTTAAATTCGAAATAGTTTTGAAATATTGAAACGAAAATACAACAACAATTAGCGTTTATTAAGTTTTTTTCATTAAATAACAAACTAAAGGTCAAATATTTCACTAATAAATAAGCGTTAAGCAGAATAGAGTTGTTGAGGATGTACAAATTGTATGTGTTTAAGAAGGTGACACTTAAGTTTGATTTTTTTGCCACAAAACTGACACTGAAACCTGGGTTCAACACCGCACTGAAAATTTAAATGTCTTGTCAAATGTCTAGCATTTTTATAGGACGCGTTACATCTTTCACATTTATAACGACCATCGACATCAGGGATATGTTTTCGATTGCGTCTTCTTCCCATCGCTTCCGCTGATATCAAACCATATCCTAAAACAGAAGAGAGATATTAATTATACAACTACTTTTTTAATATTCCCTATCAGATTTACACGACAAAGCGGATATTTTTTAACGAGTAATGCGTACAGAAAGAATACAAAGCAGATTTACAATAAATAAATATAAAAAAGTGTATATCAATAAATAAAGCCTGGTTATTGTTATCTTTCTCAATGGCTTTTAATAAATACAACCCTAATAGTAGTACGTACTTTTATTCATCGATAATGCATTTATAGTTCTCTGAAACTGGTAGTTTTTAATGCACCACTCGTGGAATACTCGCCGCATAACTTAACAGAACTCGCCGAGAACCTACTTTCCACACTCGCCGCATAACTTAACAGAACTTGCCGAGTACGTACTTTCCATACTCGTCGCATAACTTAACAGAACTCGCCGAGTACGTACTTCCCATACTCGCCGCATAACTTAACAGAACTCGCCGAGAACCTACTTTCCATACTCGCCGCATAACTTAACAGAACTCGCCGAGAACCTACTTTCCATACTCGCCGCATAACTTAACAGAACTCGCCGAGTACCTACTTCCTATACTCGCCGCATATCTCAACAGAACTAGACGAGTACTCCCCTCATTAGGTAATTTAAAGATTAAAATACATGAAAAGGAAAGGTTCTTTTAAATAGAAAACAAAAAACCAATATACAAAAGTAAAAATGTATTACAATAGAACGCCTTACATGAAACTACGAAATATAGGAATCGAAACATGCGTATAAATTGTAGAATATTCTTAATCTAAAAACTTACAATAAGGCACATATTAAGTCACTGTTTTATTACTATCATTACTATTACTAATATAAACCTGTTTACTGTAAGTGTTCAAAGCTTTTTACACTTCCTTGCAGTAAACAATAAAAACCAGTTCTGATTACTCTCACGAAAAAAAATTACTCATAAGTATACATGGACAGTATGAAACAACGTAAGAACTCATTAAATAAAAGTTAAGAAAACATATGCAATACAAACTTAATGCACTAATAAAAAGCGTATAATTAACGTGTAGTCAGATACAGTTGCAAAACAGAGATCGAAAGAAGCGAACTTATGGTAAAGTAACTACAAAAATATAAAAGTAGAAAAACATCCCCATAATAACTAAATATACGTATCTAGGATAAAACAATAACTTCAAAACCAAGTAACGTAATATTTACTTACTTAAGTGTAAGAGGGAAGTGGGGGATTAGTGTACGTAAAAGTAACGTAAAATTAATAATAGTAAAACACTGGTGGTGTAAATTAAAAGAAAACACATCAACTAATACTTAACTACTTAAACTACTGTCGAAAAATTATTGCTAGTGAATGAGTAAACTAAATATTTTATGTGATGCAATTTGACATCCAAAAGTAACAATATTATAAGTACTTAATTAGTTAATTGCAAAGATTAGGAAAGGTTTCAGTTTTTAAGACATTTTCATCCCTGATTATAAGCAAGTTTTTGTGTAAATTGTGCAACTATTTGTCAACTCCGCTATTAAATTTTAACTGCTGCATAAAAAACTTATTTCGAATAATGTCACCTAATTACACAATTTCTTATCAATTTTTAAAATTTTGGTTATGAACGATCGATTGATTAACTGTATTATAGTGAGTTAACAATCGGTAATAGTTAAATCAAACATTTCGTAACTTATACTGGAAAAATCGATTTCCTTATGCATCCTTTCGATATGCCGATTCATATGCATTTTCTGCTTCGCTTTGTATGAGCAATGGGGACACTCAAATTGAGGTTCTTTGCCACATTCCCATTTTTGATGGTTCCTTAAAGAGCTCTTCAATTTGTATGTACGTCCGCAGTCTTTACAACAGAACCCTTCAGCTGATTCGTTTTCGTTAGTGTCGTTTACGTAGTCGTGTATCACAGGAATTTCGACAGGAGGGCCCGGGTACTTGGTTTTATTAGCTTTCATTAGTATCAGTGGCAACGAAAGGCGGTTACGTTTAATCTTGGGACCCGGATGAAGCTTACGACGACCTAGATAGAGAATAGGATGATTTTAGATTATGATCAACTAAATTAGAAAAGCTATATGAAGTTGTTAGTTGTCTAACGAAAACTAGTTGATTAGTTATTACAACACTACTGTGAAATACAGTTGAAAATCCATTTGAGAAAAAATATTCCAAACGTAAACTTTTGCAACACTGAAGTTACTAAACAATGTCGGTAAAACTTCCCTATCACGGCTTTTCTGAAAACTCGAGGAGAAGATGTTTTAAACAAAAAGAAACTTTTTATTTCGGTAAATCACACTCAGATTCATATTCCTGTAATCATCATGATTAGAAAACTCCATTCGTGTTGCCCTTTCCTACCATAACTTTATGATCTAGACAAAAAAATCGAGTGAAGAGCAAGGTGTTTTAAACTATATTTTTGTAAGTAAATATTTTTAGACTGCAATTGACTTTTCAATAGGTAAAGAATATTCCCACTGCTTTTGCTTGCTTGGGATCATAAAGGCAGGAAAAGACAACACGAACGGAGTGAGTACTGTTGTAGTTATATTCTTCTACTTTCATGAATATGGGCCCAGGTGTCACTTATCAAAATAGATTTTCCTCTGTTAAAAATACCACCCCCTGATTTTGTTATCTATGCTTTTCATGGTTGTTTACTAACTGTGATATCACTATAGCATGTATGTAACTTACACCTTATTAAAAAATACAACTTGTTAAATATTTTTATTTAATAGAATCGATTTTTTTTAACTGAATTATACATGTTCTATAACAAATAACTTTTTAATCTTAAGAGTTTTCAGAGTACATTTTCATATGCATTCTAATAACATGAGAACGCAAGTGAACCTTCTGTCTACACTTTTTTGGACAATAAGGACACGAAAACTGTGGCTCTTTTCCACATTCAAGTGACATGTGCCTTCGAAGTGATCGATTTGATCTGTATGCTTTTTCACATGATGTGCAGATAAAAGATGCAACTACAAAAATAAAATTGATAGATACATTAAGGTGGAACTGTTCTGTCAAACTAAGGAGGGTGGTTAATGTATAAAATAACTACCCCCCAGCTGCAGTAGGAATGAACCACAATAAGCAGTTAGCAAAGATGATGAGGTACAATCATGAAGTAAGTACCTCAAATTTTTTAAAATTTACAACTGGTAAAGATAACTTTCAAATCATAAAGTTTCGGAAGACTCCCATCTTCATCACTCTAAAATTTCACTACATAAGCAGTAATATATATGAACCGTTACTTCCTTAACTTCCAAAAGGATTATAAAGCTAAAAATATCCGCACCTCGAGATCGCATAATCCACTGAGTAATATTGAGTACTCAGCCGTTTAGTCGATGATTGACTCGCCACAATCATGCGGCGAGCATCTTACCAGTTTTTGAAACAAAACAGACAACTACAATAATTCATAATCTCCTGTATTTCAAAATGTTAAATATATGTTCATTGAAATCAATTTTATTTATGCAATTACTTGCAAACAAACAATAACTTACATTTCTAAATACTTTCGATTTATAATTGTGTAGGTTACTGTGCTAATTATTCTTTTGTTTGTTTTTACATCATGATTAAATTATGCTTTGTGTAAACGTGTTTTTTCAAATTGCCTTTGAAATTAGACCTGTAATTGCAATTGTCGTGCATGCAGCTAAACTGAGGTTCTTTGCCACATTCGTATTTCTGATGTTGCATGAGTCCTCTCCTGTGTGTGTAGGCTCGATTGCAGGAGAAACAGACGTGGCTTTTCATTGTTCTACGTCCTCGTCCAAAATATACTAAAATCAAAAAATGTCACCCATGGTCATACACGTGCACATTATAATTTTAACATCCAATGCTGATAGCTTTATTTTAGTACATTTTTTACACCATACAAGAAAATCGCATGTCTACACTAACTTTCAGCTAAAAAGATGCAAATTTTTTTGCAGTTATTGTTTAAATTGCTTTATTTGAAATATTATACAGAGTTTAAAAATTGGATACAGATAGTTCTTTATTTCGTTCGTAGTGCGTTATCATGTGGGCTTGAAGGTGACCTTTACGTTTGGCCTTATAGTTGCAATGGGCACACGAAAAGGACGGTTCTTTGCCACATTCGTATTTTTGATGTTGCATGAGCCCTCTTCGGTGTGTGTAAGATCGATTGCAAGAAGAACAGACGTGTCTTTTCGCTATTCTACTTCCTCGTCCCAAATATACTAAAATAAAAAAATGTCACTCATAACTACATACATACGTATTTTAATTTTAGCACCCAATTCTGATAGTTTTGTTTCATCAATTTTTTCACTTTATAATAGCTAAATAAAGATGTTTGTTTACATTAACATATTTTCAATTAAAGGCAGATAAAAAGGGGCGAGATGTACTTTATTATTATGTAATTCCACCGATGTTTCCTCTTCGAATCTAAGCTTTTTTTAAGGCTATAATGTATTTGTTATAAATGCATGATGTTAGTTTTTATTATCTTACATCTTGTATTTATAACAAATATATTACAGCTTTTAATAGCCTTAAATTAGCTGCTTTTAATTGAAAATATCGTAATATATCTGTTTGCCGTAAAATCAGGAGCAGTATTTCTCAAAATGTTGGTTTTAACGGATCTAATGAAACTCGATATAAAACACTATATACAAACTTTATTTACAAATTAATTATTAACTATGAAGTTATGGGTTACAACTGCAGGCACAACGAAGAAAATATGAATTAAAAACGCAAGTAAACAAGAAGACGGAAAAAACGTAACTAACTCTAAATTATGTGACAAAATCAAAAATTGTTCTGGTGCCACCACCAATACCTGGTATGCAACAAAAGAATACCAGCCAGAAGCCAATAAGAGAAAAAAACCAACAAGGTGACTGAAATTATGAAAATTTCCAATAAAATAACATAGGTTGAATAATGATAAGCAAATCTATCTCTAACGACTAAAAAATATTAAAATTAAACTGAAACAGCTTAGATAGATCATTCCACCTCTTTCTAGCTGCTTTTAATTAGAAATATCGTTATATAACATTAGGGAAGATACTACAAAGAATATTTCACTAATTTTTAGTCATATAAGGTTAAATTGTTTGACCTTATAGTTGCAATAACCACATATAAGAGAAGGCGCTTTTGTCGCATTCGCATTTTCAATGTTCTTTTATTTTTAGTATTTTTTTTACATTATATACAATTAATATACGGCTAATGAAAGTCACTAATCTACTCTACTAGAACTTCTAAATAAAACAAATGTAAACTTTTACTACAATTTTTAACAATCGTTAAAACTATTATTTATTTTTTTTTATTTAAGTAAGTCACAGAGTTTAAAATAACGGATGATTTCAAGTGTATTAGCATGTGGGTTTGAAGACTATCTTTACGTTTAGCCTTATAGCTGCAATGAGCACATGCAAAAGACGGTTCTTTGCCGCATTCGTATTTTAGATGTTGCATGAGTCCTCCGCGGCGTGTATACGCTCGATTGCAGTTAAGGCATACGTGTTTTTTAAATGTTCCACCTCCTCGTCCGAAAGGCACTAAAATTTAAACAAAATCACTTAAAGCTACCTATACCTATACATAAGTATAATTTTAAATGTCGATAGTTTTTTATACTTCGTTTACTTTCTGTAGCGATGTGACCTTCAGTTTGACCGGCGCAAAGTAGAAAAGAACAGCACTAGGCCAGAAGAGGAAGGAGACAACTCTCAGTCAAACTCTTAACCGGTGAGGAGCGTATGATCCGTACAGTACTGCACGGAAAAATTGACCATTTTATCCACTACAATTGCATTGCTCAAATGTGCTGTTATTGGTACCAATTACTACTGAAAATATCAACGAAACGTTTATTTATGTTTGAAGACATATTAAAGGCTCTAACGCTTGTTTTCGACTCGCACTACTATACATGATTGAACAAAACTTTTGGCACGTACTGTATGAAAAAGTATGTTTAACGAACAAGAGTCAAGAGTATAATGAGCTTTCTTCTCCCTACCTACGATTTTGCGAGAGCGCATCCAAGACATTGGAAGGAGCACATGGCTAGAGAAAGTAAATGAAGTATATGAAGCATTTTCTTCACTTTATACGTGTTAATGAAAGTCGCCTGTCTACATTAACTTCTAGATATAGACAAGAAAGGTACATTTGCTGAACGGTAGCAAAAAACGTCATTTATTTATTTTATTTAAATCTTTTACAGAGTTCAAAACAACGGGCGATTTCAAGTGTATTAGCAAGTGGGTTTGAATGCGATCTTTGCGTTTAGCCATATAGCTGCAATGACCACATGCAAAAGTTGGTTCTTTGCCGCATTCGTATTTTAGATGTTGCATGAGTCCCGCGCGATGAGTGTAGGCCCGATTGCAGTTAAGGCATACGTGCTTTTTAATTATTCCACCACCTCTTCCGAAATGCACTAAAACAAAAAATATCACTTAAAACTACATAAGAACAATTGTAAATGTTAATAGTTTTTATGAAGCATTTTTTTACTTTATATTTGTTAAAGAAAGTTGCCTGTACATTGACTTCTAGACATGGGAAAAAATGTACATTTTTTTTATTATAATTATTATTAAACCGTTAACAAAAAAAAAACATTATTCATTTCTTTTATTTAAATATTCTACAGAGTTTAAAATAATGGACTATTTCGAGTGTATTAGCATGTGGGCTCGAAGGCGGTCTTTACGTTTAGCCTTATAGTTGCAATGAGCACATGCAAAAGTTGATTCTTTGCCGCATTCGTATTTGCGATGTCGCAAGAGCCCTCTCCGGTGTGTGTAGGCCCGATGGCAGGTAGGGCAGAGGTGCCTTGTATTTGCTTTACCTCGTCCCCTTCCGAAATTCACTAAAATCAAAAAACATATCACTCAGAGCTATATATAAATATTTTANGCGGAAGGCCCTCTTCAGTCTCCTTTCAGGAATCGTGGGAATGGGTGGGTGGTGGTTCGGGTGAGAAAGATGAGACGGACATTATGAAGACAGAAGAGAATGAAAGATTATCTGTGGAATATAACTGCCCCAAGCATTTGCTTAAGTGATCCAAGGAACCCACAGAAAAACTTGAACGAAGACAGACGCACTCGGAATCGAACCGGCGTCCTCCCGAGTGCTAAGCAATGGTCTAAACCTCTAGGCCATGCCGCTCGGTAACTTACAAGATCAACCAGAAGCATACGTACAAAAAAGTATCATTTATTATTTTTTTTATTTAAATACTTTACAGAGTTTAATGCATTTGATGACACACATAGTTCTTTACTTCCTTCGAATGTGTTAGCATGTGAGCTTGAAGGTGACCTCTACGTTTAGCTTTATAATTGCAATGACTACAAGCAAAAAATGGTTCTCTTTCACATTCCCATTTCTGATGGTTGTTTAAAGAACCCTTCAATTTGTATGTGAGTCCACAGTCGTTACAACTGAATCTTCTATGTGTTTCTATCTTATTTGTATCGATTTCAGTTCCTGACTTTTCGGCGCTCTCCTTCCTTACATACATTGACAATGACAAATGACCCGGCGATATGTTAACACGACCTAAACAATGAAAGAATTTTGACGGTTTTATAACAAAAATCACATCAAGGACTTATAATAATCCTATCTTACATTACTATAAAAAGTTTAAACAATACTTTTAGAGAGCAGAAATTCTTTAAAACTCTAAGCTCCTTACTGAAGAATTTCATTTGACTAAAAAAAAAATGTTCGCTAGTTGAACTGAACTATAACAAGTCCTATTAATTTCGGCGTATAATTTCATGTGCTTTCTAAGAAATTTAAAAACGTCAAAAAACTTTCAATTCTTCAAGTGCTATAGGTCCACTCTTCAAAGTATTTAGTTTTTGAAGAAACCTTTTGTAACATTTCTTTGTCAAAGATCATAATAAGGCGGCTTGTGTCTATCGCATAACCCCTCAATAGCATTAGTATTTTGATAAATATCTACATAGTCGACGAGTAAAAAGTGAGAACTACTCAGTCGATGATCGGCTCGTGACAATTATGCGGCCAGGATTGAAATTCACATGATAATTGTTAAATTGTTGTAAATAATTATTTTCTTTCGGACTTCTTTACATCATGAGTAAATTATGTCTTGTACTGATGTGTTTTTTCAAATTACATTTGACTTTTGCTTTGTAGTTGCAATTGTCGTAAACGCAACTAAACTGAGGTTCTTTACCACATTCGTATCTTTGATGTTGTGTCAACCCTTTCCTGTGCGCGTAAGCTCTTTTGCAGGCAAAGCAGACGTGGTTTTTCGCTATTCCACCACCTCTTCCGAAACGTACTAAAACCAAAAGATATCACACATAGCTGAACATCCCAGGTATCTTTGGGTAGGTAGTATATTCGTGCACTAGTTTTTCAACAACAACTTATTGGTATTAAGTTATGCTAATAAAAACGACAAGTAGGTGAAATTATACCATTCTGATTGGGATCTAAAGGCCTTCGTGTGTTGGAGATGGTTCCTAACGTTTCGCTAGGACGAGTGGCGACCTTCTTCAGAGGTCCTCCCATCTCCAACACACGCCGGCCTTTAGAACAGCAAACAAAAGTTGTAATTTAGGTACTTGATGAAAATTCTTAACTAAATTTGTTTAAATATTTAAACAAATAGCAGCTTAAGTTTAACCAAACTTGATAAAAAAGTTATAGGGTAGCGAAATAATAGTCATTTTTCTAATGAAATAAAATAAACACACACAGAATAGTGTAGTTTTATTTGAATTTTTACATGTATCTACATGGTTGTTCATTTACGATCGTAATGCTTTAACAAGTGAACTGTTAGTGAACCTTTCCGTTTAGCCTTGTAGTCGCAATGGGCACATTTGAACTGTGGTTCTTTACCGCATTCGTACTTTTGATGTTGTACTAGCCCTTTCCTGTGTGCGTAGCCTCTATGACAGGCAAAACAAATGTGTTTTTTCACTGCCCTACATCCTCCTCCAAAGTAAGCTAAAACAAAAAAATGTCACGCTCATCTGTATACATTTTTTAATAATAGAACAAAATCCGGTTATGGCGGCGGAACTCGATTACGTTCATTTTAAATGCCGTATATTCCCTTAAAAACGTGCAATTTATGGCATAAATATAGGGTTCACATTCATGAATAAACCTTCTACCCTACATCGACTGGATTGTTGTTTCTACCATAAATAACTATATACATGTGTATATTTATATACCAATAAANTGAAGGAGTTTATTCTTTCAGTGTGCAAGTAGGAAGGCGTGAGCAGGTAAAAGTAGCAGGTAATTACGATCACAAGTGCACTGCATTGGCCACCGCGACCTCGTTAGTTTTCATAATGAAAATATGAAAAAATGGGATATATTGCGGCCTTACGGTGTTGGGTCCATTTATCTCTGGCTACTGAGTATAGGAATACGATCTGTCGCCACCAGAGGTGGCCACGCGTGGCTTATATAAACCACTAGCAGTCGCCATGCGTGGTGTGCTACTAGACACTACTGTAAGATGCTGGTGGTCGTCACCTCTAATTGTGTAAGCCAGGTCTGGTGAACATGACTCTCCTTAAGTTGATATATTGAAAATAAAACTTTTATTTTAACGTAAATGTCGTCTCCGAAATGTCCTCGTCTGACAGGTGGCATTCCTAGATATGAATTGTAACGGTGATCATCGACAGTAGTTAAGTTTGTGCCTGGAAACGATGGGCTGCCACCAACTTCAATAAGTAGCGGAAATGAGAAAAAAAACTTTTGGATATTTCAGTCCCACCAGCCAGTTATGCTGGTGGGCGGGCAGTCCCTCCGGACTACGCCGGTAGGTAGGACGGAAGGCCCTCTTCAGTCTCCTTTCAGGAATCGTGGGAATGGGTGGGTGGTGGTTCGGGTGAGAAAGATGAGACGGACATTATGAAGACAGAAGAGAATGAAAGATTATCTGTGGAATATAACTGCCCCAAGCATTTGCTTAAGTGATCCAAGGAACCCACAGAAAAACTTGAACGAAGACAGACGCACTCGGAATCGAACCGGCGTCCTCCCGAGTGCTAAGCAATGGTCTAAACCTCTAGGCCATGCCGCTCGGTAACTTACAAGATCAACCAGAAGCATACGTACAAAATTTTGTCGTTACGCGTGACCCAACACTACAAACGGAATCATTATAAAAGGCTTTAATTAATTAGTATCCAGGGTTGATAAACATAAACTTTAAGACAGAAATGTAAACTTTACTTACTATTTAAAATCATAACGAACACAATTTAAATTGTTTATTTGTATTTTTTACATTACATCTATATAGTTGGTAGCTGGTAGTGCTTTGCCAAGTGGACTTTTAGTGAGCTTTTCCGTTTAGCCTTGTAGTCGCAATAAACGCATGCGAACTGAGGTTCTTTACCACATTCGTATTTTTGATGTTGCGTCAAGCCATTTTTGTTTGCGTATGATCTTTTGCAAGAAAAACAGGCGTACCTTTTCACGTTGTTACGTGCTCTTCCGGCGCATACTACAATAAAAAATACCAAGCGTAACTTCATATTTTAATGTTAACAACCAAGGCTGCTAAATTAGTTTTAAATAATACAATTATAAAACGATTTATTACACTAATAATTGTTTTGATTTTTTTGCTTAATGATTAAATTATGTTTTCTAACAATGTGCTTTTTCAAATCGCATTTTAGCTTTGATTTGTGATTACAATTGTCGTATATATGCAATTAAATAGATCGCTATTTACTTCATGCACAAGAAAATTCGCTTTTCGATTTCAAAATATATATGTATTTTATTTTCAACTCCTACAAAGAATATTGTTACATTGTGTTGTGGTGTATTTGAATCTTTAATATAATAAAGTGTTCTACGTGTGCTTCTTTATTTATGTTTGATGTGCGTTTTCATATGTGCTGTGAGGTGTCCTTTCCGTTTGGCTCTGTATTTGCAACGGACACATGCAAATGATGGTTCTTTGCCGCACTCGTATTTGACGTGATTATGCAATGATTGGCCATGGCGATATGCCTTTCCACATTTGCGGCACTTGAATCTTTTGATACCTAAAACAATATATATACCTAATTATTAGCAAATAATGACAATAATAAATTGCAAGAAGACTTAATCAATTATACTTTTTAATCATCTACTCACTAGTTAATATAGAGAAGCATTCTAAGGAGATGTTGCGTCAAATATGATTCCACTTGATTTTTTTGTTCTACCAGTTCAAGTAGTATCTGAATTTCAATTTTAACAGCAAAATTATTACATTATAAAATCTGTGTAATAAAATTTCAAGAACATAAAAGCATTGCCACTGTCGATAGCCGCAGCATGCAAAGCCTTGTTACGATTTAGGTAATTCACCCCTATTGATCCACTTGAAACGAAAAGCCTAGAAATCACAGGCATGAACATTTCAAGTGGCTTCAACGTGCTGTTGTTGAATTAATTCGTACATACTACGAAGTACGTAATATAAACGAAATCTTTCAATAACGTTGCAGTACACCCCGACGATAATGACGGATTTTAACACCGATTAAAACAAATCATGCGACTACATATTTTCTGTATAATTTTACATTTTACTCATATTGCTTCAGTCTAGTCAAAAATACTAAAATGTTAAAAACTAAAAGTTTATTTTCCATTATCTAGCAGATCTTACAAAAAACCAACAATTACGATAAGTCCCCCTTCCAGAAATGCCTTTCAGCGCAGTGAATTCTAAGTTCGCTCTCATAATAATACGCCGTCTTGCACACGTAACACTTAAACATTTTTTGTTTTCCACATTCAATTTTGATATGTCTCTGGAGACTGCGAAAAAAGGTGTAATTTTTGAAACAATTCGTACACGTGAATGGTTTCGGCATATCCGAAAGTCTCTGATGGTGAACACTGGATGTAACTAAAAATTATACACAGCCATATTATTGTCATTGTTAACTTAAAAAAATATTTACTTATATCTAAAGAGCATGCTGTAATCAAGGTTGTGTATTTGTTGTTGTATTTCAAGGTATTTATATAAAAGCAAAATATATTTTTAGTTACTTTATTCAGATTAAATACAAATTTAAATAGATACAAACGCTTGATAAACAATACGCTCATAGGGATGGTCGTTGTCAGTTTCATTATTC
Source organism: Agrilus planipennis (assembly GCF_000699045.2). NCBI lineage: Eukaryota > Metazoa > Arthropoda > Insecta > Coleoptera > Buprestidae > Agrilus > Agrilus planipennis. The sequence goes on along the minus strand of NW_020439372.1, from coordinate 164,978 downwards.
ATTATCTCAATTTTCCCAAACAGCTTTTTACGTGCTTGTTGCACATATATTTGCGTTTGAACATTTTGTGGCAACGGCTACACGTAAACTTTGGACATTGTCCGCATTCGTGATAGACATGACGACTTATTGATGTCTGGCTCTTGTATTTTTTTCCGCATTTTAAGCATCCATAACCATTTCCGTCAAAAATGTACGCTTTCGTCCTTCCTGCACAGGTTGTACAGTATAAATTCCAAGTAGGTATTACAAAATTAAATAACGAATAAACAAATCACAATTAAACAATCAAACCGATTTGTAACATTGTTTTTACCACTATTTACTACAGCGGCATGCTGCAGTGTCACAGTGGTATGCCGCACTGCCACAGTGGTATGCCACACTGCCACAGTGGCACCAAACACTTCCAATGCAGCATGCCGCACTACTATTACAAATTTTTCGATCCACGTTAATCTATCGATTCAACATCAGACCATAATAATATATTAGAAAGAAAAAACAATGAAGGTAGATATCTTTAATAAATGAATACATTAATAGGTTTTTAAAATATTAAACACAATTAAAACAAATTACATACAACATACGTTATTTCTTCTTGTAACACTTAATATCCAACACAATTCAAACTTTCTTTCATATTTTTCATGTTCTATGTCTCCTTTTAGTGTGCAAAACTAAGTGCTCGTTTCTCTTAAACATCTGAAAACAATATTCGCACTGATGTTTCCCAATTTTTCCGCATTCGTGTCGTGCATGTCTCATAGCAGTGTCTTTGCGTTTGTACAATTTCAAACAGCGAAGACACTGATACTGCTCGCCGTATTTGAAAGTTATCACTCTAAGTTGACTCTTGTAATTTGTGACGGTAACTTCGTCGAATTCGGCACTGCCTAAAAATAAAATTGAATTAACAAAAACTTTATTTTATTAAACCTACAAATACAACTACACTTTTAAACTATAATAATAATAAAAATAACATCCTCGAATAATAAAAGTGGTCAAAGCTAGATTCACAATTTATTTCTGACATAAATTAGGTACAGTAATTATAACACGTATACTATTAGTTACTATTATTAATTCTAAACTTTGTGCTTGTCAACATCGTCACCAGTTAAAGTTAAGTTATAAAAGAGGTAATTAAGCAGTTTCAAGTTGCATCAAATATTTGTCGTCCCTGCTGTGCTTTCTCCGCATATGGGCTACTAAATGTTCATTTCTCTTAAACCTGTGAAAACAATGGCCGCATTGGTACCTCCCGATTTTCCCACATTCCAGTCGTAGATGTCGGGTGGCTGTATCCCGTCGATTGTACAATTTTAAACAGCGAAGACATTGAAAATGTTCGCGATTTTCAAGTATTATCACTCCAATTTGAGTTCTGTGATCTGTATCGTTGTTATCATTGCAAAATCTGAAGTCGTCTGAAAAACGAAGATGAAATTAATCCTAATAAATGGATACCTGGTAATACCTGTTAATTTATCTAACAAATCAAAAAAGATACGATATTATAACAGAAACGGAAATCAACAATAACCAAGGCAAAGAAATAGGTACTATTCTAACTATTGATGGTGCACAACTAATATAATACGTAATTACTTTTCAAAAATTAACACAACAATTATTTCAACGACGTATATTTAAAATATCACTCTTACAATTGCTTCAACCAAAGGATCACTATCAAAAGATGTCTTACATTTAAAATTATTAAAAGAAGCCATATACATTGTTCACAACTTCTTATTGGACCTTTGATAAAATATTTGTTAATTAAGAATATAAGTTAAATAACCGTTTCTTTATACCTAATTCTCGAAAAAATCAAGATAAAAATAATTACAATAAATTATTAGTAATTTATTATTTAACTAAACTTGTGAACATTATGAAAATGTGCTGTTAATGTGGTTCTTCTGGTAAACTTCTTATTACATACTGTACAAAGGAACTTTTTCGCTGTCACGCATTCAAGACGTAAATGTCGACTCAATGATCCCTTTCTTTTGTATTTCCTTCCGCAGTGGTGACAAGAAAAGGCATATAATAGTGAGTATTCTGAAACAAATCACAAAAAGTTACAATCACGAATTTTTATAAAGCTGCGGATAATCAGAAAACCTTGCAATTTTTTTAAAAAGGTGAAATACTTACCTACAAAAATATCATAATACATTCGAACTCTGATTGGCCAGCATAGGTGACAATTGACTCTGTCTGCTCAAAATAAATACATTCGATTGGCCAGCGTAGATGACAACTGACTGTCTCTGCTCAAAATAAATACATTCGATTGGCCAGCGTAGACGACAACTGACTGTGCCTGCTCAAAATAAAGAGAGATACACGATGTCTCTGCTTTATTAGGAACACACTTCCGATGGACTTTCTTACTTTCCGTCGTTAGCCAACCCTAATATAATATCAAGTGTCGCAGTGAAAATTTATGATGTGATAACAAGAAAATTAGCAAATTAGAAACAATTTAGCCAACACTTTATTAACATGAAATTAATTTATTTCTAATCTTAATGTTCTGTACAACAAACAAGTAATAAAGTTACAAAAACTTATTTATGCTAACAATTCTATGCATCTGTGATGCACGTAAAAGACTAAACAGTTTTAATATAACAACATAATAAAAATAATATTATTAATAATAATGATAAGTTTCATGTAAAATTATACAACAAACCGTAATTAAAACCATTGTACTATGTTCAGATTAACTTGATTAAAACAAACAAAAAATAATAGCAATGATACAATATTATTTTTTTAAACAATAATATATGTACCTAATTAAAGCAATTAAAATTAATAACCATTCACCATAACCCTATAACACTACATTTAATTAGATTTAAATAATTTTAAATCGTCAGAATATCAACTAAACAATTTACCCCGTCAATAGAAATTAATATAAAATATGCAAACCTCTTTAATCAACTAGATAAATCAAATTTTGTTTATTTGTATAATGGATATTGCACTCTGACTAAATGAAACTTTTCAACTGAATAAGGGTAGATACTTGAAATTAATAAGTGGTACTATTGCCCTTTATGTGTAAAATTATTTCAAATCAATCAGAATCCTTTTCTAACTCGTAACTTAAAAACATTTTAATTCACACTTACTTTAACGTTTTACAGCAGTGTTTGAAAGTTAACAACAAATGAAAATATGTATATAAACAAATATCTATCTATATGTATAAAAACTATTCATTTATACAACGTGAACAAGAATCAGTTAAAGCCAAGCACCATACAGCTCAATATATTTGGTTTTGCTGAACAACATTAAATATTTCGTATTAATTTTTCTTTTCTTGTTTTCTAATACCTATATAAACATAAAACCTTATTACACTTTAAAACTTACGTATCATAACTACGTAAGATATATATATATAGATATAATCTTCTTTAAAAATATATATATCTTTAATAATAATAATAATATGTATAGAATTTCATAGGCTACTTTTTTATAAGGCACTAATTTTCATTTCTTGAAGGCATCAATTATCTCAAGCTTTTCAGTACTCAGATGTCTGATTATACATATTAGTACGTTAACACTCAGGCAAACTTCTTAAGGGACTGGTCATAAATTACGTAATGCAGATTGGGGGGGGGGGTTACGATTTCAGAATGTATTTAAAATTAAATAGTTTGGATTGGATATTAAAACTAATTGGAAAAAGGGGAATGCAGCCGGGGGTTACGGCCACGGCTCTAAAACATGGGGGTGAGAGGGGTCAAGGTTTGTGCCACACAATTTAGGAATTTATTTAAAATTGAATGGTTTGTATTAGATATTAAAACAAAATGGATGAAGGGAGAATGCAGCCGGGGGTCACGGTTATGGCTCTACTACATGGGGGGTGAGGGGTCGAGGTTAGCGCCACACAATTTCAAAATTTATTTAAAATTGAATTATTAGTATTGGATATTGAAGCGCCCTTTTCTTTAATTCACGCCGCCTAAACAAACTTGGAAGAAGGGGAAGAGGAATGGGGAATCGGTTAAGAATTTATAAACTTTACATTACGTAATTTATTGGTAGCCCCTAAAAGCCTTGTTTGGTATCTGCTGTAGTACAAACGACCACAAACTAAATTGGGCCCAAGGTTTATAAAAAGGCACAATGTGTTCGAAACTTTCGCGTTATATTGCTATAAAAAACGACATTAATTGTTCCTTTCTATTGCACAATGCTTAATGCCTGTGTTCTGAATAAACCAAAAATATTGCTTTACCCATTTTAACGTCGCGACGCAGTTTTTTAATAATCAGTTACAGTACGTTACAAACTATGTCTAATTTAACTAAAATATCCACAACTCATAAAATATTTTTCTGTAGGTAGTTGAATCTATACTCTGATATTTTTAAAGTAGCAGCTGAGGTAATAAAACTTGTCATCCAGTTACCGCCCTTTGCCTGCTACGGCACCATTCAAACGAAACAATTTGAAAGCTTTTGCAAAGATAGACACAGACTATCTTTCCATAACATTGCCACTAAAAATAAGGTTCGAATCGACCTCGACCACAGAAGCTAACGGATCTCTTGAAAGTTTTATTACCACAGTCGCTATTAGAGTATACACTTGTAATTTTTCTTTAACATCAGTTCCCTAGGACGAGGAAAGCTTCTGAGTTGGAGAATGAGAATTCGAGTGGTACTTTCGCACATGGACGCCCAAGTTTCCCTTTTGTTTGGTTTTGTATGGACACAGTACGCATTGGAACATGGGTTCTTTACCGCCACATTCGACTTGCTCGTGCCTTCTCATAGTCGATTTCCACCTGTACTTTTTACCGCAGTGACGGCACGCGAATTGCGAGTCTTTACTGTAACCGGGTCGAATAGTGTCATCGCTGAGGATCTGAAACTTTCTCATTAAACGATTTTTTGACGATTTAGTTGCACGCTTAGGCGTCGTTTCGCCAGTCAAAATGCTCTCGAGCAGGTAGCTATTTTCTGGTGGTATTATCTGATCCAATTCCAAAAATTCTGAAAATAGATTACGTTAGATAAACCAGCAAATAACTGTTTCTATTGTATCCCCCCACTGCAAAAACAGCACACCTGGTTTATTATTTACATGGCTCCTTAGAAATATGATTACATTTAATAATAAATAAATAAAATATTAAAAAAAAAAAAGAGAACTTAAATCTAAGTTAAAGTTTCGAGATTCCTAAACCTTCTACATACATTAACACTTTACACAATAAACTTTTTATCTCTAAACTACAGTTATTTTCCCATTTCACATGTAGAATGGAAGTTACACTGTTTTATTACAATTATAAAAACAATATTTTCGTAAAATTTCTTGGCATTAAGTATTTATGACCTGTCATCTAAAGCAATCTTGTGTTTGAGAATCATGTGTCTCTTCATGTTATCCTTTGTATTGGTTTTATATGGACAATTCGGCAGAATACATTTTAAAAAAGGAGCAATGCCACAAGTCCGTAGGTGACGCTTTTTGTAAGCTGGCAGGTATGAACCTTTACAGTTTTCACATTCTCGATATTCTGCAATAAAGGAAATGGATAAAATGTAAATTAACTAAAAATTAAACTTTCGATAGCAAATGCGAAGTGAAAAGTCTTGAATAATAAAAATATCCGTAGAAATAAATAACAACTTATTTTCATCAAACTTTTATTTCGATAACTCGACATTATTGTTTCTATCAACATCCACCATTCTTAAAAGTAACACAAAATGTAAACACACGCGTTTTTTCTTTTCGTACTTTGGATTTTAAAAATGTCCCAAGTCCCATTAATCAACGGTAAGACGTAAAATTAATAGGGTGTGTTCCTAAATATAACCCAAAATACTGGCCAGCGCTGATAACGCCATGAATCGACGCCATATTGTACTGGTGTGCCACCATATTGTACTGGTGAGACAAGTGTGAAGTTGTAGTAGGTATATCCAACAGGCGTGTGTGAATCAGACTTTGAGGAACTTTTTATTGTAAGAAACTTTAATACCTTTTGGGGCAAAAATGNAAAAGCTTTCGAAATGTGGTGTTACAGGCGAATGATGAGGATACCGTGGATAGAGAAAGTTATAAATGAAGAAGTATTAGAAAGGGTAAGAAAACAGAGGACTCTATGGAAGTCAATAAGAAATAGGAGAGATAGGTTAATAGGACACCTTCTCAGGCATGAAGGTTTAGTCAGAGACATATTAGAGGCAGAAACGGGAGTTAGGAAGGGTAGAGGTAGACTTTACTTACTTTAGATTACTGTTCGCAAATAGTAAAGGATGTTCTAGTTTTAGGGAAATCCGAAGGTTAGCTCAGGATAGGAAAGAGTGGAGGTACGTGTCCAACTAGTCTTAGGACTGACGACCTTATAATGTTGATCAATTAATTATTTATTGTTTAACAACATTTCACAGCCACTGCATCATCCTTAAATCTGTATTCACTTCATTTAAATGTAACAAAGTAAAACGCACAAAATTGTTTAGATATTATATTCGTTTCAATTTTCAATTTGACCATATTTACAAAAGAGGGCAGTAAATACACGAATTTGCACTAAATTGGTCTTACAGTCGTCCACCATTTGCAAATAATTGACGATTTTTTTTTATATTTTTTTCTTATTATCCACTTCCCAGAGGTTTTTCGGCTTCTTTTGCCGAAAAGATTCTTTCAAACAAAAGTCGACATGTTTCTGTAGTAAGTGCTGTTGGATATTCTCTTTGGTTTTCGATAGGAACAAACAATTCGGGACTGGACACGAAAACCGAACCGTATTTTCGTTTTCTTTTTTCGTATCGTCGCACAAATGCGTGCAAGGACTTCGACAAGAGCAAGGATACAAAATATTACTGACCATATTTTTTAAATCTTGGTGGGGCAAATCTCTTCGAGGATTCAATCCTGTAACTGTTGAAGAAGAACTAACTATTTTTATATCTCTTTCAAAGTACCTACTACTGATGTTTCTGTTAATCGACGCCAAGGAAGAGCAAAAATCAGAAACTGACGGAAACTTATAAACCAAACAAGTACAAAAATGTCAAATTACATGACATATATTATATTAAATGTAGAATACAGCTAGTAAAACTATGTTTCCGTAATGTATTTTCCAAAAATAAACAAATATAACAAACTTACGAACGGTTCCTCCCAAATACACCTCAGCGAGAAGTTTTAAAAACCACTGAACCATATGTACCATTTTTTGCAAAAAGGACATTATATGTGAATCAATCAAAAGGCACTCAAAATTTTGACAAGTGTAAAAAACGGTGCACAGAGTATATACATATGATATATTTAATTACCACAAAAGATAACAACATTTTCGTAGTTTGCAAAATCAATACTAGTTTTAGAATACAATTTATATTTATAAGTAATAATAGTAGCAACAAGTACCTATTTTTACAAAATATTATTATCACTGCTACATTTCAGAATTTACCAATTTACCTACCACCATATCATGAAGAAAGCAAAGACAAAGCAGGGTTACCATACCAGACCACTATAAAACAATTTTAGACACTCACACATACACACATACACACTCACGCACACACAGACACACATACACACAAAATCTACGGAAATTTTGGAAAAACTCAAGAATAAAAACATCATCTGGCAACCCCAAAACAGCACTATATCATTGAAAATGATTTAATACACAGTGGATTCCGCATATTAAATCATAATTAAAACTATAGGTCAACCCAAAACTAATTAAGTATACATTTACTTGTTAAGTTTATGGAAATAGCTTGTCGGACATTTTATCGTTGGGATGCTTCATCGGTTTCTAGTTGAATAAATTTATACAAGTAGACAAATTCATCTCGTTTTTCTTCATGGAACCTAGCAACGTGAAAATGCAAATTCTGCTTCTGCTTTACAGAATAAGTACAAAAGGGGCATTTGTAACGCATAAATTTTTTACAGTCAAGATTCGTATGTCTCCAACGGGAAGTTTGGTTTCCAAATTGTTTCTGACAATTCGAACACTTAAAAACTTGCTCGTCATCGGCACCTAAAAATTTCTATAAGTTTGTATCATAATACTCTACAGGCATATTGGCAAAGCGTTTTTACTATTTATTAAAAATTTCATCAAATATGTACACAATGCATAAATGGGTTAATTAATAAATAAAATACAACTTCAAAAACAATTATTTATTTTAAAATAAATTAAATCAGTATCTATCGTTGTCCTTGCGCCATAATTTCCATTTCACTCTTATGTTTTAAATTTACATGAACCCTTAGGTGACTTTCGTGTCTAAATTTTTTAAAACAGAATCCACACTCAAATTTCGATTCAAGTCCGCACTCATGCTTTAAGTGACGCGAGAGATCTACCATTTGGTCGTAGTAAATACCACACAAAAAACACTTGTACCGACCTCCAGAATCCACAAATCCTTGGATATCGGCACCTAGAAAAATGTAACGTTCTCAATTATATATTTGAACAGGTAAACAATAACAAAGCGCTGTCTTTAATAATTGAAAATTCTGTTTTAGTTTGAAAGAATTGTTAATCCCTATATTAACTGTTTCATATGGTTTTGAATAAAATAATAAAATTCCTGTAAAACACTACACTTTTAAACTATAATAATAATAAAAATAACNTTTTTTTAAATTAATGTTTGAATATTTCACCTTTACATAATAATACAACATATTTATACTATATACTTTATCATCAGTCAGACTTTTACAATAATGAAAAGAAAATAAGTATAAACAATAAATTATTGCATATGTACATAAAAACTGCATTTATTATTGCTGTTGTTGTTGTGTAAAATGTAAATGTCTGCAATGGGCATTAAGCATGTACCGTTGAAAAAAACGTTTGTGGCACAAGTTACACTGAAACTGTTTCTTCTTACCACATTCGTAGATTAAGTGACTGGACAGGTGACTTTTGTACTTATAACTTTTACTGCAACGAGAACAGAAAAAACGTTGAGCATTTCCCGGATTGCTACCTGAAAATCAATATCTGTCAATCGTTTGTTATTATCATCTACAAATACTATACTTTCAATGCAACCAAGGAAAAAAATTAATTGAACCATTTCAAATTACCCATTTATTGATACGAAAAAAATAACTTACAAAAATACTAGCGAAAACTATCGCACAATTAGTGTTAATTGACGGAAAAAGGGCACAGATCGTCACATGCGTACCTAACACATTAAGATGTCTGTAATCTAACATTTTGTTGTCTAAGGCAAAATAGTAAAATATAACAGGAACTTATAAGCGATCTAATAAATATTAATGTCTACGTCTCATGTGTTTATTGAGCATATATCGTTGAAAGAACCTCTTATGACACAGAATACACTGAAACTGTTCCTGCTTGCCACATTCATACCTTATATGACTGCTTAGATGACTTTTATGTTTGTAACTTTTGTTGCAATTGTAACAGTGATAGCGCTCATCAATAAACAGTCTATCCCATCCCACTCTACCTAAAAAATTATCTATATTATTCATTACTTAGAATAGATGTACGTAGTATTAAGTACACAAATAAAAATTTTGCTACAATAAAACATAGCCAAATATGTTTAAGAAAGCGTACAAATCGGAAACACATATTTTTGGTATTAAATCAATAAATAAGAAACATCCACCCATTTATTGATACAAAATTAATTTACAGAGATTTAATGGTTGCTAGGTATAAATTAATACATTCTAATTTTGTCATACTAATGAAATATAATAAGTAGGTATATGTAAACGTAAAGAAAACGACTTCTGACAGTACATTAAGTGCAGGCACATCGCATAGCGCGGCGAGCATTTATTCTGCTCGCCACACGGATTTTCGAGTGACTAATTAAAATACCAGACCGTAGACCTGCCCCACAGTGGGCGAATATTCCAACGGCGCATGGTACCGTTGTACTACTCGCCACATGTGTGGATGCATGAGCGGATTGCCGCGTGACTCTCAAAACAGGGTAAATTCTAGCTGCGATCGTAGCCACGCGCTCATAGCATATCTGCGACCATTAGGGTAACTCACACTGGACTCACTCTTTCTAATAATTAGACCAGAAAACCACAGATGATTCCGTCTTTTTAATAATTAGATACAAAATGGGTATGCCTATAGTGAGCATTCAGGGTGTATCTTTGATAAAATCTCTTCTGGCAAATTGAACATTGAAACTGCTTCTGTTTTCCACATTCGTAATTCAAGTGGCTTCTAAGGTGTCGCTTGTGTTTGTAATTTTTGTGACAATTCACGCAATAATACCGCTGATCTGACGAATCTAAAAAAGATAATGTATTAAAGGGAACAGAAGGAACGCTACAACAGCATATTTACCAATATAAGTTGCGTTCAAAAAATTAACTAATTTATATACAAATTTAATTACGAATTCTGCAATTATTTTTTTTCTTCACGTTTTGTCCTTGCAGATGTCATAATTGAAGTACTTGTTAATTATCGAAAGAAAAATAAAAGAAAACCCCTTTTTCATTTTATAATTTAAGAAAACTACAAACATACATTATCACTACACTTTAAATCAAAATCAATTCACAAGATGCACTACACAAAATTGTTACAAAATTAGGTTACATGAGAAAAATGTATTTATGATATATCGAAAAACAACAGAGCTCCTTCAACATTATTAGAGGTAGATTCAGACAAAAGGCTTGAGAATAATGTTTTGTCAATACGCATTAAGTAGCAATAAAATTTATGCTTCTATACTATAAAGTACCTTATAAATATCAAAATAATTATACGGGTAGATTTTTCGTATCAAAATTCTCTACAGTTTAATAATTTTCCGTTCAAGAATTTTAATAGGTATCTACCTATCCTTCAGGATAACACCATTTTGGCTTATGATAAAAATAAAACTATTGTAAAGGCAACATTAGATTATAAAATAAAGTGATTAACGTTAGTCGATCATAAAATTAAATAATGTTATTACTTTGGCTCATACAAGTAACTTCAATTTCAATTTAACAATGCCTTTACAATACGCAAACTGAAAGAAAAGCAATACATGTCTATTTATACCTATGTATTAAATAACCCTGTCCTACATCAATTATTTTAAACTGTCGACACGGAAACTGGACCTAATTTAGGTTTCTGTTCTCTAATTAAGTCATTGTTGGTATCGGACACATCGTCATGCTCTTGGAGATGTAGGCGCAACGCCATCTCATTTTTAAACGTGCAAGCACACGAAGGACATATATACACGTCTCCCTCGACTGCACAAACTGACAAATGCCTTTTCAAATGTTCCTTCCGTTTAAAAAGCTTCTGACAAGTGAAACACAAAAATCCCACGGATTTTTCGTCAAGCAGCAAACTGTGTTGCTCTTTTTGATGCCGAGTCAAATGGTCTCTTCTGGAGAAATGCTTTTGGCAGACGCCGCAAAAGTGCTTCATTCTCTTAGAATTCGAATTGTAGATATTGAACAGCAGTCCTGAAAATGCGTTACATTTTACCACAAAACGAAATAAAATTAACCAATAAAACACATGCAGCAAAAACAAAACACATCTACAAATTATTCTACACACACATATTTAAAGGAATTATGTCACCACTACTGACTAACATTTGTAATTAAGTGTTTTTTTTTCTGAGATGGCTTCTTCCAATTTTTCGTACTCATTTGTTTTTTTGTATAGTACATAATTTGTACTACCTACTGAAATTAAAATGAATTAAAAGCTCAATACGGACAAGGATATAAGAAAAAATATTAGGACATTCTGTAAAAATATATGCATATAATGAAACAACTAAAAGTATTGCTGCTGAGATTGTTTAATAAAATCGTCAATTTACAAAATATAAAATATTTATAGCTATCCCTTATATTATTCGTATCATATATAATTTATTTTAGTCCTCCAATTTTCCTAAAAGGTACCTAGGTAAGTATTAGTAGCGATTGCTTATTGTCTATAAGAAATGTTTTCGAAAATGGTATGTCTGTTTTTAATATGTTGCGCATAAACGTATTTGTGTTTTGTTATAAAGGGACAGAAGTCACATTTGAATTGTGGTGCCACCCCGCAAACATATTTCACATGTCTGCGAAGGTTGTCGGTACGTGTAAAAGTCCTTCCACATTTCACACAAAACTTATTACGATTGTCCATTATTTTCCATTGCCGTCTTCCCCGTTTACCTAAAACGTTTTCATAATTTTAATGGATTTTATTTTTGAATTTTACTTTTCAGAAAAATAAAATTCTACTACACCTTCCACATTCGTTAAACACGCAATTGCACTATTGTTACTAAATAATAAAAACTCCAATAATTTAATAAACAACTTTATTTATTTCATAAGCTGAAAATCAATTTACAATACTAAGTTACAACAATTTAATGCGCACTATACCATTATTATAATTCATTTACTTTCTGTAGCGATGTGACCTTTAGCTTGACCGGCGCAAAGTAGAAAAAAACAGCACTAGGCCAGAAAAGGAAGGAGACAACTCTCAACCGGTGAGGAGCGTACAATCCGTACAGTACTGCACGGAAAAATTGACCACTTTATCCACTAAAATTGCATTGCTCTAATGTACTGTTATTGGTACCAATCACTACTGAAAATATCAACGAGATGTTTGTTTATATTTAAAGACATATTAAAGGTTTTAACGCTTGTTTTCGACACGCACTACTATTCATGATTGAACAATACTTTTGCCAAGTACTGTACGAAAAAGTACCTTTAATGTACAAGAGTCGAGAGTATAATGTGATTTTTTCTCCCTACCTCCGATTTTGTCAGTGCGCATCCAAGACATTGGAAGGGGCACATCGCTAGAGAAAGTAAACGAAGTATACCTATATTCCAATTCAGATTTTGACAAAAGTGAAAAGCTAATATCTTAAACAGTTGTCGACTTAAAGGCTATATATAGAAAAAAAGAATGATCTAAAAACAAATTTACTATATTTATTTAAAATATAAAGTTTTAAGAACATTTCTCGTAAGTACTACGCAAATTAAGAGACTACATTTATGATAATTTAATAAAAAACAATATCATATACTTTTGTCGGGCGTTTCATTGGTCGCATTTGAATTGTAGTTATGAATTCTTCGCATATGTCGTTTTAAATTGTCTTTTCTTCTTGATGTCATAGAACAAAAACTGCACTTAAAACTGTGCTTTCCAGTGCATGCTCCTCTATGTCTACTAAATACATCCCTACTTTTGTATATTTTCCCACAAATGTCGCAACTGAATATGGGCTTCAATTCCTCCATCAGCATTCCTAAAAGCAGTAAACTTTAATAGGTACAAATACCTACAAACTGATTCGCGGCCAAAAGCCGTCGTTGGTTGGAGAGCACGTGTGACGAGCTTCTTCAGAAATACTTCCATCTCCTATACTGGATGTGGACTCTGAAGAAGTTCGCTACTCGTGCTAGCGAAACGTTAGGAAGCAACCCCAACCGAAGACACATTTATTTAGCATTATTTAGAGCAATTGAATCAAGCAAGTTTGCTTTACAGTTTACATTTATTAACATTTTTTAATACATCCGATTTCATAGATACATAGGTATATTAGGTTTCCCTTGTGTTTTATACTTCAAACATCTACTTCAATAAGTCGAGAGTAGACGCTAAATAAGAAAAGTTTTCGTAATGTTTATTAAAGTAATGCAATTTGAGATTATCCTTGCGCCTGGTCTTGTGGGAGCAGCCGGGAACAACACAAGGAAGTAATTCATTGGAGCAGTTATATTTCAAGTGTCTCTTCAAACTGATCGTCGAATTGTAGCATTTCCCGCATTGATGACACTTAAAAGGGTCCACATCTAAAATTAAGATGAATGTATCTTTCAAAAATGACCCCTAATCGTAAATAAAGTTCTAACAATTTTAATTGCTCAACTTTATTTCAGCATGCGACCTTTGATTCAATTTGTAATGAAGTATATTATGTCGTAAAAGTAATTTATTAATGCAGTAAAACTGTAATACAGAAAATTGTAAGGTATAGTTATTACTGAAGTATCTTAAAATAATACATTGCTGTTGCAAGTATAAATAAATTTAGTAAATTTTATTACGTTAGTTAAAACTAGTGATGTAAAATTATCGATAATACCAATAGGACCTTTACAGTATCGATTTATTGCCTACGTCAATTTAAAAGACGATACATTGTGGGAAAAAAATACTTAACATTACGTATACAACTACATGCCTGTGACATATTTGATAATGATTTAAATAAATAAAATATTAAAAAAAAAAAAGAGAACTTAAATCTAAGTTAAAGTTTCGAGATTCCTAAACCTTCTACATACATTAACACTTTACACAATAAACTTTTTATCTCTAAACTACAGTTATTTTCCCATTTCACATGTAGAATGGAAGTTACACTGTTTTATTACAATTATAAAAACAATATTTTCGTAAAATTTCTTGGCATTAAGTATTTATGACCTGTCATCTAAAGCAATCTTGTGTTTGAGAATCATGTGTCTCTTCATGTTATCCTTTGTATTGGTTTTATATGGACAATTCGGCAGAATACATTTTAAAAAAGGAGCAATGCCACAAGTCCGTAGGTGACGCTTTTTGTAAGCTGGCAGGTATGAACCTTTACAGTTTTCACATTCTCGATATTCTGCAATAAAGGAAATGGATAAAATGTAAATTAACTAAAAATTAAACTTTCGATAGCAAATGCGAAGTGAAAAGTCTTGAATAATAAAAATATCCGTAGAAATAAATAACAACTTATTTTCATCAAACTTTTATTTCGATAACTCGACATTATTGTTTCTATCAACATCCACCATTCTTAAAAGTAACACAAAATGTAAACACACGCGTTTTTTCTTTTCGTACTTTGGATTTTAAAAATGTCCCAAGTCCCATTAATCAACGGTAAGACGTAAAATTAATAGGGTGTGTTCCTAAATATAACCCAAAATACTGGCCAGCGCTGATAACGCCATGAATCGACGCCATATTGTACTGGTGTGCCACCATATTGTACTGGTGAGACAAGTGTGAAGTTGTAGTAGGTATATCCAACAGGCGTGTGTGAATCAGACTTTGAGGAACTTTTTATTGTAAGAAACTTTAATACCTTTTGGGGCAAAAATGTTGTAAACGAGCACCAACACTATTCTCATTATGGCGTCAATTTGACCACAACGCACTGGCCAGTATATTTGGGAACGAATCAACAGTATGGCGTCGATTCATGACGTCATCATTGCTGGCCAGTATGCTGGATTATATTTCGGAACACACCAATAGTTTCTTATTTTAATTCTGTAGGTATTAAGTTACATTTACAATTTACTATTTGTGGCATTCGACAGATGATACATTTCTGTCGATTTTTGTTTTGATAATTTCGGGTACTCAATTTTATTCGCCATTCTGTACAATGTGGTCCTAGGTACCTTAAAAGTGTCTGAAGCCTTCTTATAGCCCATAACATTGCCACGAATCGCATTAATGGCTAACATCATATCCCACTCGTTCCAACATCTCCTTCTTCTGGCATCGTTTACGGGAGGAATGTCTAAAATATTATCCAGTTATATGGGATTTCAGTTTCGTTAAAATTGCAAAAACTCATTCTCGGTTAATTTTTTACACAAGACACTGTAAGGAATAATGAGATAACTTTTGTGAAACAGGATTTTGATTTTTAATTTATAAACACAAATATGCTAATATAAAAATAAATATCAACTACAAAAATAGGGGTAATTGAAAGTATTACATAAATAGAAAATATGATTCAGTCTTATACGAGATTCGATAGGTAACAAAATTAAGTCCTTTTAAGTAAACAATACAAACAATACATTATAAGTACAATTGTATATTTAGTTTTCTAGCACAAGTTTTTTTCTGTCCTTTTTCAGGCCAAGATGTTTCGTTTTTTCATGTACACTAAGATCATACTTATGTTTAAACCGGCGATTACAACTCTCGCAGACATATTTCGGTTCTTTGCCGCATTCGAACTTGATGTGTCTGGTGAGAGAATGTTTCAGCCGGTACGTTTTTGTGCATTTGGGACACATGAACAACTCGGTCAATGCTGCGCTGCGCATGTTTTCTAAAAAGTCCAAAAGCACTTTCTTTTTCGGTTTCACGTATATATTTTCTTGGTCGGTTTCGGATGAAAATGAATCTACAAACGAAGAAAATAAAAAAAAAAATTGGAAAACTGATTTTCTATTGCATCCAGTCGACGCTATATCACAAACACTACACTATAGATGTATAAATACACTACGCACAACAATCCAAAAACTGCTTCAGAATATTTTTAACATTGGCACTCCATGCTTGAAAAAAATATCTACGACCTAAATACTTCATAAATAACATTATCGTGAGATTCCACGTACGATATCTAAATTGCGATGGGAGATTAATTTTAATGAAAAGTTTTTGTCTATTATCAGCGCTTCCAAAATTGAAGTGTTATTGGGGTTGTCGTAAAAGAGGAAGAAAATTAAATAGAACAACAGGGAATACCGAAAAACTATGAAATTACTAAAATTTAGGAAGTCAGATAAGTCAGGATGGAAGGAGTAGTAGGGATATAAAGCAGAGAGTCGTGTCGCCTTTAATAAAAAAGTCACTTCTATGCTAGCGAACGGTTAATTTAGAAATTCGAAAAAGGTTGTTAAAGGTGTATGTTTGGAGCACGGCGTTGTACGGGTGCGAAACATGGACAGTGGGAGCGGCGGAAAAGAAAAGGTTAGAAGCGTTCGAAATGTGGTGTTATAGGCGGATGATGAGGATATCGTGGGTAGAAAAGTTTAGAAATGAAGAGGTATTGAAAAGAATAGGAGAACAGAGGACTCTATGGAAATCAATAAAAAATAGGCGAGATAGGTTGGTAGGACACCTTCTTAGGCATGAAGGTCTAGTCAGAGACATATTAGAGCCAGGGTAGAGGTAGACCTATATTAGATTACTATTCGCAAATAGTTAAGGATGTGGGCTGTTCTAGTTTTAGGGAAATGCGAAGTTTAGCTCAGGGTGGGAAAGAGTGGAGGTACGTATCCAACCAGTCTTAGGACTGACGACTTTATGATGATGACTAAAATTTAAACAAATAAAAATAGACAAATGCGTTTTCTATTAATTACTTCAAGATAGAAATACACTAACGTACATGATTGGAAATTACCTACACATTTTATTCTACCATGAAGTTACATTATTTTAGGTACATTCCTTATGAGTAATTTTGTGGTCATCAACCCTTGCCCGATCGGAATGTCGAAAGCTACACCAAGTGCATTCAAACATGGAATTTGTACCAACGATTTTCTTTTGGTTTTTAATATCGCTTGGGTTTTTAACTGCTTTTGGTACAAAATCCTTTACGACATTTATTTGGTAACTTGGAGCTGCAGCTTTTTGTAAACCGTCGGAATTTCTCATTTGATTAAAATACTTCTGCCTTTCCAGCGATACAACTGTACTGGGTCTGTAGCATCCCTGCGTGCCCAGTTTTAAATTGCGGTTGTACATGTCCATTTTAATAAGAGAATTGTGAGACGTCAATTTTACATAACAAGGGACTTGCTTGACCTTCTTATCGTTAATCCGGTCATTCTTGATTTTGTCTGAAGAAGGATCACCACATGTGTCCACGATTTTGTTTTTTCCTAAAATTTTATAAAATCAATGAATCGATAAAAAGGATTCTTACATTGTATAAAAATAAGGTTTGTATTA
Organism: Agrilus planipennis; assembly: GCF_000699045.2. Taxonomy (NCBI): domain Eukaryota; kingdom Metazoa; phylum Arthropoda; class Insecta; order Coleoptera; family Buprestidae; genus Agrilus; species Agrilus planipennis. The sequence continues at coordinate 147,136 of NW_020439372.1, read as the reverse complement.
GGTATTAAAACTGCAGTAAATTTTATAATATTTAAGCAGCAAATGTTAACAATAACAATCAATTTGCTTAAGGATTCTGGGCTAGCACTACTAATCGAATTAGTCAAACTAATTATTGGATGAAGCCTCTTCCTTAGACCTGTTAGTCTGCGAGAAAATACACCGAAAACTAGCGATGGGGAATCCCCCGTTAAGTTCGAGAAGCGCTCACACAAATTGATTGATCTCAGTATTGTCAACCATTTAGATAAGTTTTTATTTTATAACATACGTCAAAATTTCCATTACTTTCAATAGGGGCCTAGAGCCTTTCATATAAATGTGGCCCTGGACTGCGGAATCTTAAATATTCCATTCAATATTCGTTCTTCTTTAACAAATCCAGTATTTATTTGTGTTATAACACTTAGAATTAACCTTAAAAAATCCAGATTTTACTTCTGAATTTAATGTGAACGCACAACTTCATTGGACAGACAGCAATTTAACGAAAACAAAGATCAATAAATTTTAAAATTTTATTTTAGATACCTATATAAATCTATTTCACTGTTTACAATAAAAAAAAATATATACGTATAAAAGCTGGTATCAAATATTGGGGTAAAAAAAGCGCGGCAAATAAACTATTACTAGAGGTATATGATGTTTAAAACAAGGTTAACTTAAAAACATTACCTAAATATCGATCTGTAAGGAACTTCAAACTGCATACTACATCGAAGATCACATATAAAAATTGAGTATTGTTAAATGAGTCGGCATGGATATTTGATATTTCCTCCACAAAATACCCGTCACCTTATGTAACAAATAGTGTATTATATATAATGTATATGTATTTGTATATGTATATAAAAAGAAGCAATGGAAAAAAAACAGTCTTCCACCACTGTACATAGTATATATATAACATATTAATAGTAAATCCTGATTCATGTCTCTAACTATAAGAAGGCAGTAGAATATTATGAGAGAGTAACTGATGATGATGGTGATGCAGTCATACTACGAGACACGAGACACGGTATTGATTAGGTAATCATTAAAATATGGCCAAAACAAATTCATTTCACTTTCTGTCATCGTAAATCACAGACGATGTTCACCACAATATTTTTTCGCTATAAAATTTAATAAAAGTATGACTGCAATATTTACAATTAATTACTTAATCTAGATTAAAACTTAAAGGTATAATCAATAAATTGTATAGGTAAATAGATGTAAAAATCGTCTTTCTTTTTGTTGTTTTTTTTTTTTAAAACTCGATCGAAAAAATAGTTACTTCCTTAGGAAACTACTTATGCTACCAAAGGAACATTTATTTCATCTAAGGCACAATTTTATTGGGCATTACGGTTAAACGTAGTGTGTACGTGAAAAACATGAAAAACATTTTAATTTTTCATACACCTTTTATACGCCTTGTTGGAATTACGTTTTCTTTATTAGTTTATTCGTCACGTCAAAGTTAGTGTTATCATTATCAACTGTGTTATTTGTCCTTCATGGACAAAAGTATACATAAATATATATTTGTTGCCCTAAAATTACAATAATAATAATAATAATAGTAACATCTCTAATTACATTTTCTAACTATTCAATATAGAAAAAATATCACAAGTTTCGTATCATCTTGTTTTAACGTGGTAAGGCATTTTTACTTAATATCAAAATGCAATATTTACCAAAAATTGTGTTTCTAAACATTCGAAAAAGCTTTTAATAGAAGATAATGTATGAGAATTGATGAAACGTAAGTATAAAAAAGACTTAAAAGCGCAAAAAAAGTTATGCTGCTAACATTTGACTTCACAAGTTTAATAATGTTTCCAAAATAGTATTTTCCTTTCGTATATAAATACTAAAATCTAAAAAAAAAATAGTAGAAAATGAGATCTTATAGATTTCCAGACGAAATCTATCGATTACGTATCTGTATAAAAAGTTAGTTAAAATTAATGGTCTCCAAATGATGTTATACATATCAGTCTAATAATTGAAAAAGGTGTATTATCCGCCCATATAAAAATATGACAAATTAGTAGGATGTTTGTAAAACATGGATACGCTAAAAAGCAATTATCAAGTAGAAGTGTTTCAAAATGTCCTTTCGAAATGCGCGAGGAACGAACGCTTTAAAAGCACTCATTTCGCTGTTGGCCCACGAAATTCTGAATTACCTCTACCAATAACAGCCTCTAAAAATTCAAACGATGTCGTAGCCCGTACAAGAAATATTAAGATTCTGCAGTAAATTATAGAATATCATCAGTTTAAGCTAAGCGTTCAAAAATTACACGTACGTATGTATAAAATGTATTGTTTTTTGAGTATTAGCATTACCTGAGGAAAGATAAGGTTATCTTTGTGTAAATGGAACCTTATATTACATATTATGATTGATTAGGTATCATTATAAAACAAAAATAGGGACGACGTTTTTTTTTTCCTGTATTGCAAATCACTCAGCTTCGGGATTTTCATTTTTAACATTACATTCCATCTTAACGGCCGAATAATCAATCTCTTTATGCATCCTTTCCATGTGTCTAGCCATGTGCATCTTTTGTTTGGCTTTATAAATGCAATAAGGGCATTTGAACTGAGGCTCTTTGCCGCACTCCCACTTCTGGTGATTCCTGAGGGAGCTTTTCAGTTTATACGTGCGTCCGCAATCGGGACAATCGAAACCGCCAACGCCTCCCCCCTGTTCAGAAGCCAGCCGATTTACATTCCTGGGCGATTTGCTGGCAGGAGTGATGGTGAGATCTAACGAAGAACGACCGACTGATTGTAACATTGTCTTTCTCAACGTTTCCCGCATTAAGAACATCGGAAGCGTCAAATGAGTGGGCCATTGTTGCCAAGGGCGATTGATTCTTAGATCTTGAGCTGGAATGAAAACTACAGTCAGTACCGGCACAAATCGACGAAAAGAAATGAAGTAGAATGCGAAGAAGCAAAACAAAGAGAGCATAATTTCATCTATTATTATTATTATTATTATTATTCATACACCATCACCACCAGGCATCCGATATACACAAAATTATACAATGAAAGGTTTCGTCACATAGTAGCCGTCTTCGTCACTACGTTTCATATAAACACACTCGACAAATGCGACAATTCACTGCGTTTAAGTAGATATCTGGGTAGAACTACTGTATTATCAATATTTATTTTTTTTTTCAAAACCGAACATTTACTCAACAGTTGCCATTGGCCGATGAGAAAACGATTAAGAATGAAACACACCAAGTTTTAGTGAATGTTACTTCTTTAATTTTTTCATTAACATTCATTAATAAATACCAGCAATGCATTATTAAAAACTTTAATTCGCAACTCAAGTACTCTTTTTACGGGGAGTCCCAGCTCGTCGGCAAATCAGTTTGCCCACAAGCTGGCAGCCACTTTGCTAACATTTCAGTTCATTTGGTTTTCTTCTTTACCACCACGTTGTCTTTCGGTGGATGATTGTGTTCTGCTGTCGGTTTCAATGAACCGTTATGTCTGAAAATTGCACGGCCGCGGCAATTTTCTTTTTGGCATTTATAATAATAATTCGAACCACGCTTCCTATCGATTCTATATATATATTTACCAAACACCAACAACCTTCCACCACGATCCGATTTCAGAAATTCAAAATCCAGCTCGTTTCCACAGTGTATTTCTACAAAATTTACAATTAATGTAATTAAAAACCGACACATTACAGAAAAATATCTTTTTTACCTACTTTGATGATTTTTCACTTGAAAAGTCTTAAAGTAAATCTTATTGTTAATGGAAAAAGTTCGTTTTTTTTTTAAGGGAAATTTTGAAAATCCTGGTGGCAAGTTGCCCAATCAACGAAGTGGTTGTCATTGAAGTATTTATCGATAACTGCAGTAATATTAAACAATATGGAACATCGCCGAAAAAAATTATACATCAAATTTTCTATTTTAATTTATTTAAGGGTAACACTGAAAAATTACTGTATAAGTACTTACGTTAAGAATAAAAGTAATTAAATATGAATATAAAATATGTCAAAATAAATGCACAGCAAGAAAATGAAAATCACTTGATTCTTATTTATATACTAACATATTTGTAAATACAATTAATTTTGGATTTTAGGTAGGTACTTCCCATGCATAGAAAAAAACATTTCAATAAAAAAATTAGAAACAATCTAAGAAACATTATTTTTATTACGTGTCAATTACAATAAAACAATTATTTGAAATGTTACGCGTCTTTAACAGTTATCAAAAATAATTCTATACGAATTAATTCAAAAAGGCACATTCGTGTGTATTTAACTGGTCAGTTTAATAATATCTTTTTTAAGAAAAAATTCTGGATTGTTCTCTTCCAGAAGCCCTATTTGTTCCTTATGCTGCCTCTGAATATGGCGCATCTGGTGCGCTTTACGTTTACATTTTTGAGGACAGAAAGGACACTGAAATTGGGGTTCAATTCCGCATTCATAAGTCAGATGTCTTTTCAAAGAATCTTTTCTGTTATATTTTCTACCGCAAGTTAGACAAGGAAATGTCCCCCGCAGCCTTTTTCCCGACGATTTCCTTTTTCTGCAACACCTTTGCACCGTCTTTGTCTTCTCGAAACCAGCAAAATCCAACTGGTCATCTTCAACTACTTCTAATTGCAACGGTATATCTGCAACATGTATGCCATTAGGAATTTTTAAACAAAGTACATACGTACTGTACTGTTAAATGCACCAAACAAACAGAATTTCCTTACCTTCACGAAATAGTTACACCTTTAAACGATACAATGTACTAGTACATATACTAAAAAAACTAAACTACCTACAGTAATAAGTTGGATATGGTAAAGAATTGTTAAGTTACCATAAAGCAAAGAAATAGTAAAACGAATCGTACGGAAATAAATAAACAAATGGGCGCCCAAATGATAAGAAGATGATTTCATAATTTCTCTATTTACGAAAGAGTACTCTCAAAACAAAAAGCAAAACAGTGATATAAAAATTTATTAATTGCACTTTGATACAGCTCTGTAACATGACAATTTAACATCAAAAACAGTAATTCAGAAGGCACTTTTTTAACATAATTATATAAAATATGTATATATAGGTAAATATAGTACATTATTCCTATTAATTGTATAAAATAACTAGATACTTCTATAACAATACATATAAAACTGGCAGTGCACCACTTACTAGGTACTATTAACAATTTATTTTTAATAAACTACAATCAATAATATATAAATCAGAAATATTGCAAAATATTCAAACTAAAACCTTATTCGTATGTATCTAAACAACTGTACGATGTACACATTCATAAAGGGAATAAAAAAGAAAATCCCGACTCAGGGACTACAAAAACTTATTGGTAAAGGTCCAGATGATGGCCCCCACCACCGAAGGGGGGGATCGAAAGACGAGGTCTCCCCGACCACTCTACCATAAAAAGTTCTTGGCGGTCTCACGTCCATAAAAAGTTATAGGGGTCCAAAGTTAATAAATATGCCATTTTTTATACATTTCTAGACATGTAAATATTTATATAGTCATTCTTAAACAATATTCAAAGGTAAAACTTATGAAAAATACATAAAAATATTGAGAAAGTTATACAAAACATTATTTAAATATCTTTATCAATAGGGTAGGTTAGGTTAGGTTCGGCTAGGTTATCGGGATTTGTTCAAGTGACCACCCTCTTCCGATCCCCCACCTCCACCCGCTTGAAAACATTTTTTCTATTGAATTTTATTTGAATTATAGTGTATGAATATTGTCTAAATAATCAACTTTCAACCCCCATAACTTTTATGGGGGTGAGACCGCCGCAAATTTTTTATGGGGTTTTACTCAGGTGACCACCCTCTTTCGATCCCCCCTACCCCCACCCCCATAACTTTTTATGGAGGTGAGACCGCCACGAACTTTTTACGATACAGTGGTGGGGGAGACCTCCCCTTTCGATAATCTAGACATTTACCAAACTTATTGATTGAAAACTTTATGGTACCATTAGGAAGTTACTCCAAAAGGAATTTTGAGGGTTTCAACGGAGACCGAATGGCCGTTTCTCATAAGAATCATTTATCGATATCCTCGAAATTTTTATAATAAAAGTAAAGCTGCACACACAAAAAGCTAGAGAAAAATTTAGATCAAAAACCCCACGGGCTTTCAAGCAATAAAATATTCGATATTATAAAACCATATATATCACAGTCGTCTATTGCAGCATCTAAACCACCTAAAATAATTTGAAACATACTGAAATACTTTTTTTACAAACCCCTTTCTAATACATATATGTATAAAAATTTCATAAAAATCTGATTTCTAACGAGCGAACAATCAATAACTTTAATTGGTCAATGTTATTAAATTTTGGCTGTACAAAATTACAGCAGCATACGCCATCTACTGATATTTAGTGCTAACTGAAGTATTTCAAATGTTACACAAGGGCCTTACTAAGGTATCTACTTGCCCAATTGAATCGACCATGCAGTTTATGTACGTAAAAGACACAAATTAAAGTCAATTATTTATTGAAACAATCGCGACTTCTATCTTAGACATTCGATCTCATTAGCACGCCACAATCCACCGATGCCTTATAACACAAAAACTTCAACCGTTCTTATTCAAAATCATCGTCATGAAAAGTATTAAATATATTAATCTATAAATAACGAATATAACCATACTATTTACTACGAATCGAGAGTTTCGGAAGACCAGTGATGTTTTCGTATGTGAACGTTCAAGTTTCCTTTCTGTCTAGCACTGTAAGGACAAAATGGGCAATGAAAGCTTGGTAGTTTTCCACCACACTCGACCATTTCGTGTCGTAATAAAGTAGATTTCCATCGATAGCGTTTCCCACAATGTTTACAAGCGAATTGGGAGTCACAACTGTAACCAGGTCGAACCTGCGTCCCGACTATTTTAAACTTTCTCATATACTTGCTTCCTGATCCGCTTTTATCAGAACTCAATGGCTTTTTTAACAACGAAATCAGAGTCGAATTCGGTTCGTTATTTGATGAGCTGCTGTTAGAATCTGAAAACGCAATACAACATTTCGTCAACACATTACAAAATTTCCATTCTCGTGCATGTTAACATTATACGAAAGAAAAGCCGCTTTTCAGATTTTCATTTGCCTGTGAACCGATTTGAATAAATAAAACCTTCACCAAGTAGCTTCTTGAAGCCACAATTAATTATTATAACTGAAGATACGCAATATGTTTGCTTCAAAATACTGCAATATTAATACTGATATAAATATTTGTGTACTATTTTAAAAATAGAAAAGTACTTTTTGTCCAAGTAATTGCCAACTCCATTAGTTATATTTGACCGACTTAATCTCAAAAATATCTTTGTGCTATTTTTATCATTGGCTTGGTTCATTTTGAGAGAAATGTTTATGTAGCAGGTTTATTTTTTAAATTTTAGTTTTAGACACTCCTCATTCTTAAACACAAAGCGGAGATAGCAAAATAGCACAGCACACACAGCATCAAGTACTAATTTAAACACGTGTAATTAGCAAAAAAAATATATTATTAATTTTTTTAATAATACTTTATTGTATCCACAACAACAAATTACATAAATATTACATTATACAACGATTATATTTCCATGCTTGTTCTTCACATGATTAGTCACTTCATTTCGACGATAATTCTTATATTTGCACAATGGACAACTGAACTGGGGTTCTTTCCCGCACTCGACGTTTATATGACGTAAAAGGTTTCTACCGGCACTGTAAACTTTATCACAATTTGGACACTCGAAGCCATTGGCTGTCCGATACTCCGTAGCATTCGAGAATTTCTTTCTGCTAGGACTCTTGGCTTTTTTACTGTTATCACATACGTTCTCCTCTTCTAGGGATATCAAAGTGTCTGTTTCGGATATTAACGGGGGAACTACGTCGTACCCCTCAGGATAAATCACTTGTATCGTCCACTGCCCTGCCTCGTCCACATACGTGTGTTGAAGATCATCAGAATCGTTCTGAAGAAGATCCACGTCGTTGATGACTTCTGCAAAGTTTACACGAATGTATTCGAAACATAAGTGTTTCATTTAATGATGACATTAAACCAATTTGAACAAGAGCGGACATTAAATTAACATGACGAGCAGCTTTGGTTTTCATAAAATGCAATCTTTCAATTGTAGTTATAGATAAAGTATGAAACAACTACAAATGAAAAATTAATGCAACGCTCATCACCCTATCCACTAATATTGTGTATCACTGACGCCGATAAGGAGATATAACACTATCGGATTCGGAATTGTCCCGTTCTTCGTAAATAAAAATAAATACATATAAGAAGGAAACAAATAAAATCTTTAATACCCTGTAATAACAGTAACATCAATAAAGTACAACAACAACAACAAGAGAAACAATAAATAAATAACAATAATTACAAGTAGGCCGAAATTACTGTAAACATTTAGCAACATCAACCGGACAATGTTCTGTCAACGAAATCGAATGCAAAGCTCTGAGGTGACTGAGTAATCTGTGTTTATGAATAAACATTTGACCACACACCGCGCACCTCAAACTTGGAACTTTACCACATTCTAATTTCAAGTGTCTTTTCAACGTGTATTTTGCCTTGTATCGTTTTGGGCAATTGGGACATGTGTAAAACTGATCCGGATAAAATAGGTCGCGTTTTGAACCCAAAAAGAGCTTTCTGTAACAAAACGGGTCAACACTATCTTTGAAATCGATCCCAATCAGATTGCTGCAACCTAAAATATAAACAAACACAGTATTAATTATTAATTGATCTTAATTAAAACGGTGAAACTAAAAAGAAATATGAAGATGAATGCACCTACCAAATGATAGCATATTCCTGAAATTTAACAATTTAAGACAAAAACATAAAAGCAAAACGTTACTTGACGACATAAGTACTTTTCGTTTTAAGAAAACCATTTCGATATATTATATTAAAGGTTTTATTGTTCTTATATAAGTACATTCAGAAGAAAACTCCTTTAAAACAAAATTACTTTAGACACGCACACCAACCAACACATCAGAAAATGACNAGATAGCAAAATAGCACAGCACACACAGCATCAAGTACTAATTTAAACACGTGTAATTAGCAAAAAAAATATATTATTAATTTTTTTAATAATACTTTATTGTATCCACAACAACAAATTACATAAATATTACATTATACAACGATTATATTTCCATGCTTGTTCTTCACATGATTAGTCACTTCATTTCGACGATAATTCTTATATTTGCACAATGGACAACTGAACTGGGGTTCTTTCCCGCACTCGACGTTTATATGACGTAAAAGGTTTCTACCGGCACTGTAAACTTTATCACAATTTGGACACTCGAAGCCATTGGCTGTCCGATACTCCGTAGCATTCGAGAATTTCTTTCTGCTAGGACTCTTGGCTTTTTTACTGTTATCACATACGTTCTCCTCTTCTAGGGATATCAAAGTGTCTGTTTCGGATATTAACGGGGGAACTACGTCGTACCCCTCAGGATAAATCACTTGTATCGTCCACTGCCCTGCCTCGTCCACATACGTGTGTTGAAGATCATCAGAATCGTTCTGAAGAAGATCCACGTCGTTGATGACTTCTGCAAAGTTTACACGAATGTATTCGAAACATAAGTGTTTCATTTAATGATGACATTAAACCAATTTGAACAAGAGCGGACATTAAATTAACATGACGAGCAGCTTTGGTTTTCATAAAATGCAATCTTTCAATTGTAGTTATAGATAAAGTATGAAACAACTACAAATGAAAAATTAATGCAACGCTCATCACCCTATCCACTAATATTGTGTATCACTGACGCCGATAAGGAGATATAACACTATCGGATTCGGAATTGTCCCGTTCTTCGTAAATAAAAATAAATACATATAAGAAGGAAACAAATAAAATCTTTAATACCCTGTAATAACAGTAACATCAATAAAGTACAACAACAACAACAAGAGAAACAATAAATAAATAACAATAATTACAAGTAGGCCGAAATTACTGTAAACATTTAGCAACATCAACCGGACAATGTTCTGTCAACGAAATCGAATGCAAAGCTCTGAGGTGACTGAGTAATCTGTGTTTATGAATAAACATTTGACCACACACCGCGCACCTCAAACTTGGAACTTTACCACATTCTAATTTCAAGTGTCTTTTCAACGTGTATTTTGCCTTGTATCGTTTTGGGCAATTGGGACATGTGTAAAACTGATCCGGATAAAATAGGTCGCGTTTTGAACCCAAAAAGAGCTTTCTGTAACAAAACGGGTCAACACTATCTTTGAAATCGATCCCAATCAGATTGCTGCAACCTAAAATATAAACAAACACAGTATTAATTATTAATTGATCTTAATTAAAACGGTGAAACTAAAAAGAAATATGAAGATGAATGCACCTACCAAATGATAGCATATTCCTGAAATTTAACAATTTAAGACAAAAACATAAAAGCAAAACGTTACTTGACGACATAAGTACTTTTCGTTTTAAGAAAACCATTTCGATATATTATATTAAAGGTTTTATTGTTCTTATATAAGTACATTCAGAAGAAAACTCCTTTAAAACAAAATTACTTTAGACACGCACACCAACCAACACATCAGAAAATGACATTTCTGAGGTAGAAACAAAAGAGCTACGCAATAAAAAAATCTAATCTTAGGTACAATCAAGAAGACTAGAGGTAAGAGTAATAATTACATGGCAAGCCGCAAGAGCGTCACCAAGTCAATAAGTGGTGCGCATCCAATTTGACCCACAGGCAAGGAGATTTAGCAAGAAGACTAGACATATTAGTTTGCTTAATGTACGGCGCAAGTGTCACCAAATTCTGTTCAATTGTCCGCTGCGCAGTGAGACAGTGCGCATCTTGACTACATATAATGCCGAAATTAATGCGCAATTGCTTATCGCGCAGAGGGCCATTACGTTTTCCATCATTTATTAGCGAAACCCTTCGCATATCTAGTCTTCTTGGGTACAATAATGGGAATACTTTATGTAGAATAGGTAAAATGACTAGAGACCAGGAACTCTGTTTCGATCTGAGCAAAACTAAATGGAATTTCTGCTTCTATTTCTCAGACTCTGTATAAAAATGTTGTGGGTCTGACGCATATGTTTCAACAAAATGTACCCGTGTTTAAATTTCTGCTGGCAAAGTTGGCAATTGAACGACGGACTTTTCCCACAATCAAACCTCAGATGGCGACCCAACGTTTTTTTTTGACAATAAGTCCTTCGACAATTGGCACACCCGTATTTAATTCCAACATTAAATACCTTTAACTTGTTGTACTCTTCTAGCGAAGAGGCATACAAAACGACCATGTCTTCTGAAACACACAAGTCACGCATAAAGTAAAATGGCAACGATCTAGAAAGTAAAAATCGAACTCAAGAAAAAGCTGCCATTACGGTTCCGGATCCAATCCATGCACGTTAAGCGACCTAGGGTCAAATAAACAAAAAAACGATAACTATCGACTGGCTACAACATAAAAAAAATTAGGCTACATTATTACAGCAAATTTAATATACAAAAAAAACACAATAAAAATAAAAAATTACTAAATCTGAAATACCATTGAACTTACTCAATGTAGCATGCAGAATTTTTTTTTCTATCGTCATTTTCACAATAAACACATAAGTATTCGAATTTTTCAGTATTCCATTAGAAATAACAACAATATTTAACAACAATAACAAAAAAAAAATAGATGCTATACGAAGAAAAAATATTAAAGTACAAGAAAAGTTAACTTTAAATAAACATTATTTATAAAAAAAAACAACAAGTCATGTCCAGTCACTCAGGTGCAAATTTTATTTTGAAAATCACAGAATTAACAATAAATCAATGGTCATTACATAAATAATTCCAACACTTCAATACATATATGTAAGTATACATACAAATAAATATAATTACCTATTACATAAATAAATAAAATAAGTAAAGTTATTTATCCAAAGAAAGTCTTTACTTATTCAAAATGTATCACAAATCATATGATAATTACCAGAAATTTCTTACACCTTACTCCTTCATAGCATTTGTAAGTTCAGGGTAATAGTTATCCTACATAGAGGTGACTTACAAACGCCTTTTTATGGTTTATGAAAGCTTATTAAAAAAAAATCGCGACCGTCACCGTCACCGTCATATCATTTGGTAACTAAACCTTATTCCGCCGTCATTTTAAATGAATTAAAATCATTATATTTGCTCCTATATTTAAAAGTTGAAGCATTAGAAGCAAGGTTGCAGCTAGTTTGATGCAACTTGCACGTATATTTTTGCCGGAACCGCTTACCACAAAATGAACACATAAATTGAGGTCCTCGGCCACATTCGAAATTCAGGTGTCTCGTAAGGTGGGTACGATGTTTGTAAGTTGCAGAACAATTTACACAAGAAAATCTTCCTTCTTCGTTTATGTAAAATCGGTTACTTGCTGGTCTTTGGACACCTAAAAAATAATCTCCTTGTAGACTTTTGTAATTGGTTGGCAAATATTTTTAGCAGTCGACTGATTTACAATAAAGCGTTCTTAAAACTGGAAATAACTGGGCAATGAATAGTGAAGCACTCACCAAAAATCGAAGTAAAACCTTTATTAACTTTTTATTAACTACATTTGCTTAAACAATTCTAAAAAAAAAGAACCTGTAAATTACAAAATATTCTGATGTAGAACGTTTCGTGCCTGGAACCACGCGAACATGTAATTTCTTCTTTTAAAAAGGATTCTTGTATGGACATCCGCATGCGAATGTTCCGCAGGTATTTTAGTCCGCATCCCCAGCAAAGTTAAATTATACATTCTGTTGAGGGTATTAAGGGAGTATTTATTGTTTTTACAACTCACACTAGACCTAGTATCACGTTACCGTGGTTCTAGACACGTTATAGGTACAATTTTATACAGCATTATCGATGTCTGTGTTTGGTATCCAAAAATATATCGTGTTTCACTCTCATGTGAACGGTTAATTCGTAATTCCTCTTGGCCTTGTAACTGCACAATTCGCAAGAAAATTGAGGCACTATACCACATTCAAATTTCAAATGACGTGTAAGAATGTGCTTGTGTTTATAGTGACGTCGGCAACGAACGCACTGATAACGCGTTTCGCATTTGTCGCCCAACAAATTGCGGATGTACTGTTCGACGTCCCCTAAAGTTGAAAATTACTTATTAGAGAAATTAAACTAACAATCGCTCGTACTTTTATATGCCTCTTATTTACTAAAACTGAACATATTCCTTTTGCTTATAAAATAAAACAAACGTCATCAAACAGAAGCGACTGAACTTAATCTTTCTAAAATCCCTGGACTGGTGGGTTCTGATTTTTCTAACTAAACAAACTGTTAGTCTAGAAAAAGGTTTATAAAAATAATCCTTTTCATTAACAGAAAAATGTACAAATCCAATTTATGTTGGTGGTATTAGTAAAATTACCAAAAGAAATAGGTCTATGTTACAAATAAAACTGACACGATAGTGAAGTGTTACTCCACTAATCCTTTAAAATAAAATTTCTGCTTCATGTTTAAACATTTATTAATGATTGATTTGTCAATGAAGAAATTACATCAAAATATAAAATGATTTAGGAAATATTTAACAATTTATTATATTGCAATAAATAAAAAACGAGAAACATACAAAATTAGGCAGATTAATTGAGATCCTCTAACGTTTAATCAATCTTACTTTACTTATCACACAATTTTTTCATTTCTTCCCTGTGTCTACTGTTCATGTGTCTTATCATGGAGTATTTCCTGTAGAAAGGGCGACCACAAAAATGACACTTAAATTTTGGTTCAATACCCACGCATTCTTGTCTAGCATGTCCGAGAAGATGTTTCTTATTTTTATAACTTTTGCCGCATTTAAAGCACTCGTATCGCTGACAATCGAATTCCAAATGGTCACTAAAATCGTCTGCGGTTTGAACTTTGCGCAAATTCCCCGAATTCGTGACGTATACGAAGCACGATGCCTTGTTAATTTCAAGGAAATTTTGACTATTTCCTTCATAGCACTCTACAAAAACAATTAAACGAAAATTAGCGAAGAGCGAATTTGAAACAAAAAAACAAATAAGAATTTTTTTTTCAAAATACTTATTTATTGGAAATATTTACATAATCATTTTTACCATTCCAAAAATTATATATCTTGATGTACGGTTGGAGAGTTAATAAAAACGCCCCTCTGTTACATAGATGAATAACATACATATTCTAAATAATATAAATAATGGTCCACTCAATTACTATAGGTAGATATATGTACTTATATACCTATAACCTGATCAAATAAATAATTTCAACAACAATAATTAACTTTAAACGTCATAAAACTACAACATATAAAAACTTGTATGTAAAGTAAATTACGTCACTTGTTTTACTATTGTTTTATTATTACAATCTATCAAAGGCAGTCCGTTATGCTTTTTGGTAATGTGAGTGTTCACATTAAATTTACGATGTGATCTGTAGTTACAATATGGACATGAAAACATGGGAACTCGTCCACATTCGTACAACTGATGATGTACCATGTTTTTTCGATATTTGTACACCCTCAAGCATGTCGAGCAAACGTGAGACTCTAGAGGAAAAAAGGTCTTGTCAGAAATTAAACCAACTGGATTAAACAAAATAAATCAAAAATGGGTTATCCACAGATATGTAATCGTTTAGTAAAAAAAAAAGTTAATTTCTTAGTTCAGAAGGGGAGCAACCTCAAAGGCACATTCTGGTGCATTCTTGACGAAGTATTTTTTTGTATAGAAAGAAATTGATTAAACTGTTTCAAAATATTTCATTAATAACTCGACAATATTCCTTCTACCTTGTCGATCATTCTCAAAAAAAAAAATGGATAATAAAACCTAAACCTTACACCCCAAAAACTCTGATATTCCCAACTCATACACATCGATTTCACAGACGAAATATAATTTCGAAATAACAGATCTAATTTGTACATGATTATTAATAAATGAGTAATATAACATTTCATTTCAATTTATACACTATTAAGCATGTTTGCAACTTTAAAGGTAACAACATAAATCGTACCCAGAAACTCTTGTAGCCATAATTGACTTAGCAGATTAGGTCTAATATCTTTTCATTCTTATTTTGCTTTGTAAAATTTATAAGTATTATTATATGCTTGTAATGAAATATTTTCCGTGTTATTTTTCACAAATGATCATTGGTTAATTCTGACATTGTATTTACAGTAAACATTAAAGATGAAAAAAGGTTCGTATGATGGAACTATGGGCCTACTCCCTCTCTCTTTTATGTTAATAAGTATGTACAATTTCTGTTAAGCATTCATTTATTTTTTAATTAAATTCAAAATTCCATCATATGTAGGTACAATTTACCAACAAATAAAATACGCAATACTACAAAAATATTACTTTATTTGATAAATAACAAGGTCTCAAAATGGATGCGACATGCGGCACAATCGACTTTACGGTAAAAATATTACAATAATTACACGAATTAATTAATTAAGGCAACATGAAGCAAAATACATACTTGTATGACAAATACTTTAAATAATATTAAATTAAAAGGAAATAAATTACTTTTTAATAATTAGTAGTATATTAAATTGACTTTTTGGTAAGACTAGCAGCATAAGTAATTAACTGATGATCCTTCCTGCATAAATGAGCTTTGAGATTAGATTTTTGATAAAACCTCTTTGGACACACGGGGCATTGAAACTGGGGATCTTTTTGACACTCATTTTTTACGTGAAAAGTCAAATGATTTTTGAATTTATAACTCCGCCCACAGGTGCCACACACGTGCTTCTTATCAACTACAAATACACAAAGCAACATTTCAATTTTTCATACCTAAGGAAATACTAGCAACTATTAATCTATGCCCTTTAGATAAGAAAAAATCCGTTGTATTCTTTTTTTCTGTATACAGTTGCCAAATACTTTTCCATTGTTTCCAGTATTTACACAAACAATAAGTATTAATAAACTAATTATTTGCTTGTTCTAGATATTCTTAACAGTTAATAATAAAACGAAGGTATATTATTAACAGACATTTAATTTCTCAGTATATTTTGTAAATTATACTCGACTGAAAGACTAACTGTATGGTTTTGTAACATCATTTTCTTTCTAAATTATTTCAAACAAAAAAATAT
This sequence comes from Agrilus planipennis, assembly GCF_000699045.2. NCBI lineage: Eukaryota > Metazoa > Arthropoda > Insecta > Coleoptera > Buprestidae > Agrilus > Agrilus planipennis. The sequence goes on along the minus strand of NW_020439372.1, from coordinate 130,804 downwards.
GTAAACTATCAATAAAATGTCTTCTAATATTTTCTTTCTTAATTATTTCAAACAAAAACGTAGGTACCTAGTGTACATAAAATATTTGTTTTTTTAGCATGTAATTTTCCAACAAATTTTACAAAAATATATTGCTTTATTTAGTTACTTTTTTGGAAATACTGACAATATTTGATCGTCTTCCTGCGTACTGGTTTTAAAATTTTGAGTTTCGACAAAATCCTTTAAATAAGGAACGGGTTTTGGTTTTACCATCCCCACAAGAAGTCTTTTTCTAAACCAATTAACAGATAAAAAGTTATCAATGTTAATTAATACAGTAAATAAATATTTTCTTAAAGCATTAATAATAAAACTTTAGATTAACCACTTCGGACTAATAAACTTTATATTATTTCGTAGCATTTTTCAGTGTACTGTACATTTATAAAATAAAATTTGCAGATTCGTATTAAAAGACTATCAAGTAACCAGCGTCTTCAAGATGAAAACTTCTGTTCATATATCTACTCTGAAGGTACCCAAAAATAAGAACTATTTTATATATTTAGTTAAAAGATTAATTATTAGGCAAATTCCAACAGTTTTACTAAAAGATAAAGTATTCAACTACTTTAAAGGAAAAGAACTATTTGAAATGATTACGATTGAATTATAGGTGATTATCTCGTATTGTTTTTGGCAAATATACAAAATGGCTTAATTTTTTTTAATTCTAAACTTAATTTCTCAAAAAATGCAGCATATCTGGCACATCCCACATCCAATAATTGCAATCAAACATTTTTCATATTAACGTTTTTTCGTGCTTATTTCGAGGCGTGGAAAAACTACGCAAATGCAGTTTCCTTGAAATCAATAAATAACCCCTTCAACTACAAGACCTAGGAACGCCAGCCACAATAACAAAAACTCGTTATTTTTATAGTATTTCTCCAACTGATAATAAGAGCATTATTTTTTTTTTAATAGCAGTAAACGATTCTCATAAATTACCCAAAGTAATTTTAAGCTGTTGATAAACTAATAATATATATTTCATGTGTAAACTATACTAAAGAGACGCAATAAAACAAGCAAAAAGTAGACCACTCAATATTTTATAGATTACCATTAACCCCTTCTACGTTTTGATTGTAAATTTCAATTTCTAATATTAACTATTGAACTTATTAAGGGGGTAGCTTTAAATAATTTAAGAGCATGCAATTTACGATTTATTTTATTCAAATACATGCGAATTAAGTTACTTAAAAATGTTTTTGGCGTAATTGCAGGTACACATATTTCTTCAGCAAGTAGAATGCTTTTAAAGCTAGGAGAGTACATTTTGAATTATAATGTAAAATTAATAAAATTTCATCAAAATTTTAGAGCATTAAAAAAAGTCTCCAACCACTTTAATAAAATAAAACCTCAAAGAAAAACCAACAAATAGACAAGGAATAATTATATATTTCTGTAGTATATAAATCCGTAAAAATAAAACTTGCATTTATTAGGTAATTTTGTGCATATATGCTAAATGACTCTTCAGCGTATCACTTCTAGTAAAGTATTTACCACAAATTTTACAACAATACGTAATTTTTTTACTGCCTGCACAGGAACTAGTTCTCATGTGACGAATTCTATTCGCTTTATGTTTAAAAACTTTGTCACATAATTGACACGGAAAGGAATCATAATCTGCATCTGAAAAAAAAACTTCATGTTCATGATACCTACAGCAATATTAGATTTGTTGATGTTTCAAGTTTAATCGAAAAGAAAAGGGTTCTATTTATTGAAATTTTTGTGTATAAATGATTGCTAAAGCAACGGTGAACTTCTTAAAACAGTTTCAACTCTTATGCATTTTGTATCGACAAAGTTTTTAATTTTTTTTTCTTGGAGATTCCTTCATCTTTTATTACCTACCTTTTCGTTTATCTCATACTCATGTGGTCTGCTTCTAATGCTGAAAACTCTCAACAACTCCATCAGAAGAACAATCGACGAGACGCCAGAAATGATCCAGTACACTTCCCTCATGAAGTGCACTGAATTACCTACCTTCGACCTCATATTTCTCAAAGTCTTAATATTTAATTCTTTTTTTTAATGTACATGACTAGATTTAATAGGATTTACATTTCATGACCAATCAATCAATCAAACGCACTCATTAATCAAATTTACACAAACTTTTTGGAATTGCAATAGGAATTGCATAGTCATCGTCTAATAGGTTATTTTGGGCCTTATGTTGACTGTCAATGTGTCTTTTTAAATTAGATTGTTGGTGAAATTTTCGGGAACAAAAAGGGCACTCAAACTGCGCTTGTTTACCACACTCATAAACCATATGCCTGCGCATGTTGCCTCGATGTTTGTAGATTCGGCCGCAGCTGTTGCATCTAAACCCACCTGCACAGTTAGGTTTGTTTAAAGTCAGATACCAGCTGCGCTCCCCTGAAATCAATAGCCCTCAATTGAAATTTGTTGCTGTGATCTCAATCTTGCACAATTACTTTCAACACAAACTTCTCAAGAAAAAGCTTGCAACAATACCAAACAGTACTCGTTCGTGATTTTTGTAACCAATTTCAAGAATCCGGGTGCTTTTGCAAACTTTTCCAAAAAGTATACTTTTCACAGCTTAGCACTCTTCGTTTTCTGGATAGTACCCAATTTTCTAATCGCAGATACACATTAAAAACAAGTATTTTTAAATATTTATTTTATTAGATATTTTTCATATATACAAGACTACTTCCTTGTAATCAGGACATGGATAAATCGCAACTTTCATAACAGTTAAAATAATATAAATTTTTACTTATTAAACGAAACAATGAAACATATTCTTTCATTCTAAATATTAAAACTGCCAAAATAGTTTTCACTGCAAATCAATAACATTTACTTTAAAAATTTGAAAGAGAAACCACAAGAGAAATAAATACCAAAAACAATTTGCTGGAAGTTTACAGGCCATGCAATATTATTACATTATTTTAACCAAATTTTGGTCGTTAAAAAACATTTTCGATAATTTTGACCAACTTGCATACATTCCACTTTCCACCGCCCTTTTTATTACCTTTGGATGCTATCAGTAAGCCTTGCAGAAGTGCAAAATCTTCATCCATGAGCAAATCCACAGAGGAATGATGGCAACACCTTATCACCAGACGCTTGCTTTGTTTCTTAGTTAAAAATATTATTGTTTTTGTAGTAAGTACCCACCGCCACCCAGTCCAGTCATTCTGGTTAATTAAAGCCAGAATGATTGGCCTGCTTACTACTTTTAAAATCAGTTATTTGTTTTGCGTTTAAATAAGAAATGCAATTTTAAAGTCGCAATTTTGATTCGTCTGCCATTTAAGCAGAACAAATCAAAATTGAAACTTTAGAAGTACAAATCTCAGAAGTTTATAGTTTAAATAGACGCATACAACACTCACGATTTTCACACTAGTATCGTATCATATAAATCTTGATACATACCAATGCAGTATCTTGTATGATCAAACTTTATATTGATAACATTAACAAGACGTCAACGTCGCCATTACAAAATTTAGATCATAAAAGATACAGCACAAATTAAAACGTTTTATTACTTAAATCAACTGGTACAATTGTTAATCCTTGCGCATTGGATTACTTTGGGATTTGGTTCTACCTTGCAATATTCATTTAAAATTATCCGTAACATAAAAAATACTAAAACCCACCTGAATTTCATAACAAAATTACCTCACCAAATGGCTACAGATAATCCAGTTGTGATGTCAAATTGGAGAATCACAATGATGATCACGTATTTTTAAAATTCACACAACAGTTGTCAGAACAAATACCTATGAAGTGTAACTGCAGTCAGTCCCTTCTGCAATTAAAATAAATAGAAATGCTATTTATCGTAATTGCAGTCCATACAATACCTCCAAATTACCTCGTTGGCTAAAAAGCATAACCAACTACAACCTAAAAAAAAGTCTGGAAATGTAACCGTACCACAACGATCAGCACTTTAGTCTATTATAGCGTTTTATAATTACCTCACTAACTGTAAATTGCAGTTAGTTACATAATTAATATTGGAAAGACTTCAGAAGCACAAACTCGAAAATTACAATTAGATCACCAACCTTTACCTCATTTACTGAAATGCCAGTAAACTACGAGTACATAATTCAGAAGTACAAACTCAAAAATTACAGTAAGGACCACCGAAGTACCTCATTTACTGAAAAGTGTCCAGTAAACTACAAATAAATAAACCTAATTATTCACTCCACTGTTCAATGATTACCTCATTCATTGAAAATACAATGAACTACATTAAAAAAATTGTTACTCATATCCTGATTCAAATTCATATGAATTTTCAGAAATACGAGTTGTGTCGTAAATTGTTGAATAAAACAAATATACCTCGTTTACTATTAAAAAATAGCAAACTACACAAATTGTGGGGTGAACAAATCTTCAAAACATCTTCAAGAAACCGAAGCACTGAGCGTAAAGAAAAATAAACACGTTCACAAATATTTTGTGAGGTCTTTATTATACATATCTTACCACCTTATATTGTCTCCCTTTTACCTGAAAAAAAAGGCCCTGCAAACTTATCCATTTTTACCTCATTCACTACAAACGGAGTGAATTACTTTATATTTAACTGAGGTGATTATTATTGAAGCTTGTATTGTAAAATACCTCATTCGCTGCAAAAACTGCAGCGAATTACATTCCTTTGTTGCAATACCTCGTTCTTCGAAAGTTACGAAGAACTACAAATAGCAAAAACAACCCGCAATAAAAATTAAAATTCACACTTTAGTAAAATCATCTTTTACCTCGTTTGTTATAAGCATAACAAACTACGTTTTTTCACTTTACAGAACAAATTTGCCCCCACACCCCATACCTTGTCTGTTATATTAATTATAACAAACTATAATTAATTAAATTATATCAAACATGATACTTTATACCTCATTTGCTAAAAAAATTAGCAAACTACTAATACCATAAAATTGAATAGTGTAATTTTGGATTTATAGTACCTCATTCACTAAGCGGTGAATTACATGTTTAATTAGTAATACCAGTGTAATTCATTCACTGCATAAATTGTGCAGCAAACTAGTGTCTGTTTTCTTTTTACCTCATTCATCGCAAGAGCGCGAAGAATTACATTTTTTTAATTTCCACTACACCCACCATTATCTTGTGAAGTTACATAAAAAATTTTATAATACAAAGTTTTCCGAAGATGCTTTGTAATATTCAAATACGTAATAACCGATAAAATCATCATGCAAAAAAATAGTTATTTTCAGGCTAGAATTGTAACTAAATACAGTATAGCGAAGTAACCATAGAAGGCCAACAGTATTACCAAACCATCGAATCAAATGGATGTTTGTATTGGGAAAATTTAAAGTTGGAAATCAAATTACCATTTGATTCAATGTATACATACTAAAACCCAAACTAAGCACTTGCTAGCATATGGCAAAACCGTCTTGGGAATAAAAAAAATCAAAAGGTAATATATCAAGGGTAAGAAAAAAGCTTAAATGCAAAGAGACCATCAGTCTCTGATTTCCAAAGAAGCAGAATGTTGGATATTAAAAAACCATTCAGTGAGCCTTTTACAGCTTCATACAATATCAAAAATCAGGAATTTTTAATTCAATAACCAACATTATGTTTCTAAAAGCCACTTTCCCCTTTCTTACCTTTGGAAAACTTCTCAGCCAACACTGAAGAGCTCAAATCATATCAAGGAAGAACAAATTTTCTGTGTGAACGCAAGCCAAACACATGTTTCAATGAATAATTTTCAAACACTTCGCGATTAATTAATAATGTTCACACAACTTATTGTTCACTTACAATAAAGAAACTTTCGTTTATTTCACGAACGAACCCGACTTGCAATATTAAAACTTCGAAAAAAAAATTTGAAAAAACTACAAAGTAAAATTTTCCAAGTACACAAGAAAATTAATTGAAAGTTCTCTACAATTAGCACGCGAATGGGCAGTTCAGTAAAAGATGATCTCAGGTCCAAAACTCACAGCCTCAATTCCTGATGGATCTTAAAAAGCTGCTCAAGGGGAAAGGGTACAAAATAATGAAGGGATGCAAATACTACAAAAAGTAAGCAAGGATAGGCCAAATAAACCAAAGCTACTCAGATATCTAAAAATAATATAAATCAGAGACATGATGTAAATTTTGCCATACACCCGCAAGTGAAAAAAAATTATAATTACCCCCTTCCACTGAATGCAAACAGTGCATTTATTTGTACAATAGGTTGCTCATAAAAAAGTCTGAGAATTAATTACCAAATTATGACCAATAATTTTCCAATATTAGAATACTGGGTAAGCAAAAAGGTGAACTGCAAAATAGTTTTACCAATTAAGTGAATATAAACTGATATTTCTATTATGACCACTGATTTTATAAAAAATAAAGAAATAAGTATTACCTATGATATTTGAATACATGCAAAAGTATGCACGTCTTCAACTAATCATAGGAAACAATAATACCACCTCCCAATTACATGTTTACTTAAGCATAAAACATGTTTTTGAGAAATGTGACTTTTGTCCTCATTATCTATTTCCTGTAATTTCACATTTATTTTGCATCATATAATACACCAACTGCAAACAAGGAAGGGGGTACTTTAATAGGAACATAAATCCTACCTTGCGAGTCCCTATGTGCGCCAACAGCTTCTTGTGCCGCCAAAAATACTTCATCTTGATTTTGATTACCCATATGCCAATTCCCAAAACCTGTAATTAATGGTATTTTAGAATCGTCTTTAACAACGATTGTAAAATAAATAGGAAAATCCTTCAAGACCATTTATTACCTTGACTCGATCCCTCGCCGGCATTCCCGTGACTAGGACCAGCGCCCTGATTCCCACTCAATTCCATATTACTTAGGTCATCGTCATCCAGTGTCAGATCCTCTATGCTCTCCTCTTCATTCATTTCTTCTACATACTCAGACTTTGGTTCTAGCATTATTTCAGAATGCGTTTCTATCTTTTCTTTAATAATAGGAACTTGAGAGAGATCTGACTCGTTACTGGCGACGGACGTTTTATGCCTCGTTAATATTTCCGATTTGGTTTCTATGGGTTCAGGCACATTGGCAATTGTTGAAGCTGCGGGTAATGACGATGGAATGTTTTGGACAGGTGGTGCTTGACTACTATGAGATTCTGACGAATTTGAGGCATCCTGATGATTATCTAAGTCGTCTGTACTTTTACGACGGATTCTTTTGCGTTTTCGGGGGCCCGGTGATTGTGAGCCCTCTCGTGTGTCGTCAAAGTCCCTCGATTTACGTTGTTCTATCGTCAGGCCTTGTACTTTCGGTATTGTGGACGTTTGTGGCGTGGGACTTTTTGCAGGAGGAGGCACTACAGTCTTTTTCGTCTCAGATTCGCCCTTTCTGTTGTCAGAAAGGCCTTTAATTTGCAGCGATTCTGCTGCCTTTAATAGCGCACCTAACTGGTCTTGTGATATGTTGACCTCACCCCTGTACATGTAATCCATCATAGCTTTTAACTCTTGAAATTTCACGTCTTTAAGTATAAATATCGGATGTTTGTCATAGTTCTGAGAAAGCAACGTCTGAAAAGAAAAACACAATTTGTTTTTATCTAGTAATCTGCAAACAACTCTGAAGTACCTATGGCGCCAAAGTTACAATCCTAAAAAGAATGAGATTGTTTATAAATTGTTTTTAGGAAAATTCCTATCAAAAACTGTATAATTGAAGTGTAAATAAACAGAATGATTGTCACAATAAACAACAATAGGTATACTGAGTTTCATTAACCCGTTTACCTTAAATTAATAAATCAAATTAATTAAATTGTAGCTTGACAGTAATTACAAAACTCAACTGGTCCAAGCATTAAATTTATAACTACACATCACCTACAAAACCCTGCAGCCAAAATGGAAGCATTTATAGCGACAGTTCCCTAACCTAATACAGCAACAACCCCTTTTCAAATTTCTGAACTCTAAAAATTTCCTTCCAATACTACCGATTTCTTATAAATTAGTAGAATTCACAATTGTATTCATTTAACCTTCCCAAAACTAACTAGGTATAAAAATGTGAAATGTCAAAATTAAGGTCAGTCAATACATTTATAAAGTAAAAAATTAAATAATGTTAAAA
>NW_020439372.1:118060-122550 GCF_000699045.2 Agrilus planipennis | reverse complement strand
AAAAAATTAAATAATGTTAAAAAAATTAAAATAAAAATAATTAAGGTGTATTATAAAAAATAGTTCTGAATAGCATTATAGAATTAATGTCAACTACAATTAAAAACTAATTAGTGAAAGTTAAAAAAAAAATGGCGGAAATGACTCACTTCAAAATATGGGCTACAAGCTGAAAGGACGACTTTGTGAGCATTTAAAAATTTGCCCTCGGCAGCCAATGTGCAGTCTACTAGCGTTCCATTTTCTAATAATGTGTCGAATACAGCAACCAAAGTTGACTGATGATTATTCCATCGTAGACAGAACTGTTGATCGTCGTCCATCTTTCTATAAAACGGAAGAGAAAATCGTTAAAGTCGCTTTTCGGAGAATTACAACGACGCGAAGATGGCGCGCACAAAAATCAATAAAGAAAGCTATGCCTGGGAGCTTACAAGCTCTGGGATAATAAAGGATGGAGCGATGGTGGTGGGGTGGTGGAAAACGGGTAACGGCTTTGCTATGGCATAATGGCGGCTTTTCCAGGCCAAACTGGAAAAATGGCGTGGCGTCGTTGTTTCACAGAAAAAAAAATTGGTATTATCCAATTCAGTCACTTAATCGAACGGAAAATATAACAAATCGCACATTCACGAACGGACCTAATTTTTTAAATGATAAATTATTCGAAAGCTCACTATAATGCCTGAAAATGCAAAAGCTCCACCCGACCGGTTAACTACCAACGCTTCAAGAGTTTAAAAACCGTGTAAATTTCAGATAAATAATTTTAAAAATAATTAGGAAGTATATTTACCTGTTTGGCACTAATATTATATCACAATATTTAAACTTAAATCACTTAAATAAATAAGTTATTATATTCAGTTCGACAGCCAGTGCGCTTTCTGCTTTCCTCTCTCGAAGTTTCAAGGTAACTACGATGGGCTGGTAACAAACAGGCTTTTCGGGCTTGCACAGAATTGCGATAGCTACTGCACGAAGCACCTATGACGCGTTAAAAGCTGCGCAAACGTATCAAATTGGTTAACTGCGACGTTTCGCGGCAGATGTTTCATATATTAACCAATCGCGTAGCCAGCTTTCAGCCCCGTTTGGTAAAACGAAAATTTTGTGAGTTTTGCTTCGTGCAAGTTCCATCGCCTGATCACAACTCTGAAGTAGATGTGGATACAAGAGAGAGAGAATGGTGAAAACTTAAAAGAGAGAGCATTAGAGATGAAAGAGAGAACGAATTTGATCCACAACAAAATAGTGACTCTGTCTTTTCTAATCGTACAGTCTGTTTTCCACTGTCGTCTTGGTTCTATTTCATTTTCCGCGTTCTATCCCAGATAAAATTTGCATGTTTATTTTGTGACATCTGTTTTTTCCACATTGGCAGAACAGGTAAGAATCCTGTTAATGCCTTGAATATTAATTTAATATTTCTTCGTTAGCTTTTACATTTCCGTAACTTTTTTATGTCAATTTGCAACTTTAATAAGACAACAACTGTACTGTCCCAGTTTTATTTTGACAAGGATGCCTTTCTTATATACATAAACATTAAACATCATGTGTTGCCTATGAACTATCTCTACCTTCTAACATTATAAGTGTATAAATTTTAATTAGTGCTTTTTCGACTTTTGCGTGTTTGCAATTCTCCACTAATTTCCACATTTTATTTCTTCCATTCGAGAATTACAATGGCAAACAAATATAAAATGCATGTAAACAAATCTAACCATATTGGTAAGAGTGAAAGTAATGAAGGAAAATTGACAGAGGAACACAGTTATATCTCTACTTACATACAATACACATGTGTATGTAAATATGCTCTCATTTAATAGCAAATAGGTACTAATTTATCTACATTCTCAAGCGGAATAAAAGTCTTATCGAAAAAAATGTGTTACTATCTAGCTATATGCATTCTTAAAATGCCACATCTTTTAAGGCGAAACGCTTTCTTTATTTCATCTATTAATTTTATTATCTTCCATACGAAGAAAATTAAATCTATTTAAACCAAAAGCTGCACAAAATATGCTATTATTCCAAAAACCTCTTTTCCACCTGCTATGCATGAGTCAACAGTTGAAATAATAATTAAAAATCTGTAGTCCTGTTTTGTGATAGCTTCACAAACACCATAAAGTTTTTTCATATTTAAATTGTAACAATAAACGTGATTGGTTAGATGTAGAAGTTTGATTAATGTGATTCGTGCTAGCAACATTGTGTCCATGGCGACGTACCTACTCGTTTCAATACTATTGGTTAAGTAGTTGCCGCCAATATGGCTATTATAAAATCAAAGCAGTTTTTTATCAGTTGATGTTACACAAAAACTAGGAAGTCAATACACATAATATTTGTTATTTGATAAGGTGGCAAATAACAACGCTTTTGAGGTGTTTGTTGTTGCAGTCTTAGTTTAAAATATCAACTCAGAATTTGATGGAAAACATGACACCATAGGTGTTGTATTATATATTTTACATGTAAACATCTGTCATACACTTTCATTGCTACACAAACTGATTTGATACTAATACATACAATACCAATAAAATATATCCGTTTTATTTCAAATATAAAATAAAACAATTTTGTCATATTTAAATTTACAATATCTAGGAAAGTACAGTAAGCTTCAAAAGGAGTATGATAATAAATAATCAAACATAAAATGATTATTTGCTTTGGGATTTATTTAAGTAAGGTGGATTTTGCAATAATTTAATTTCGAAAAAATTATGGTCAGTGAAACAAAGAAAAATAATTATTATTGTAAATGAAATTAACAAAAATCGCGTTATAAAGTTTCAGAAAGGATTAATAATAAATACTAACATTGTTTCGATTTTCACTGATTAGATCTTTGTCAAGTACGTACCATTTCCATGTAAGGACTCTTTACCTAATCAGTAGCTTGTGAGAAACCATCATAGAAAAAAAATTAAAATTTAAAAAATTGAAGTGCTATCAGATCATTCTTATTATTAATTGTAAGTACTCATTAAGAACGTATATTAATCAAATGTGATTTTAATGATTCCTTAAAGTCAATCATACCATAAAGATTCATCTAAAAATTTTTGGAATTGGCTTAAATAAGCACTTCTAGAAAATGCTGGTTTCCGAGTAGTACCTACAGGACAGGTACAAATTGTTCGTGTACCATCTTTTCTTGTACGTGAACCACCAGGTAGTTAGTCAAGCAATATTCGAATAATGAAAGGAGACCGTTGAAGACTTTGGAGCGTGAAAGCAGTGTAGGAAAGCAAAAACGAGCCAGGCCAAGCCCGTTGCTTTCTTGCTTGCTTGCTACAATGAATAGACGAGAAAATAGCTTGAAATAAAAATCAATACCGGCAAAGAAAATAAAAAGAGCCAAAGAAAAGAACGAGAAAAGGATAAAAGAAAGGACGTAAAGAAGGAAAAAGTTGCACAGCAACGACGAAAACCAAAACCTGAATTAATTTTCTCTTTTAACAAATGCAGCGAGGTACCTTCAAATATTAATGACAATCACAATAAATTGTTTCTTTTACATATTCGTATTAACAGTAATTTTAATACACTAATTCACAAAATATACACTAGTAAATTGAGGACCTAACACAGAAATATTCCACTGTATGCAGTCGTCAAAAGGCTTAAAAGAATGCGACGTGGTACAGGAAAATCCGTACAAATAGTTTCAGCCATCTTATCGTATAAGTAATAAAGTAATCTAAGTCTAATAACGAAATTTAGAGCTTTTTCCGAGTTTTACACCTTATTCAAAATAGTTTAAGTGTTCATTTAATTTAGGATAATAATATTTGGAGAAGTAGATGATATATTTAGGTAGACATGATTGAAAAAGCTTATTCAACACACTCATCATGTATTTTCCATTGATTTGATAAAGTCAATATACGTATTGTATGTATATACGTGAGGCATCCATTCCACAAAACGAGAAATTAATTAAAAAAATAAATAACTGAATAAATAAAAATTACCAAATGAATTTTACCAGTTAATGTAATTTAAATCGAGAATCTCGGTTGTTGTTTGTTTAGTTACACAAACGTGTTAAAATTTAAAAGAATATCGTCTGGTTTGCTGATAGTATTCGTTTATATTGCAGTACAAATTGATAAGGAAATGACAGGGCAACACTACTGTTTACGATGGAACAATTACCAAAGTAACATGACCTCAGTGTTTCACCAGCTCCTACAAAACGAAGCATTCGTTGATGTTACCTTAGCATGTAAGGATTTGTCTCTTAAAGCTCACAAAGTAAGTTTCGTTTGGAAAAAAAAAGATGTAGAAATTGTAACGAAAAAAATAGTAGATGTGTAGCTACTACTTTCTTCAGGTGTTTCCTTAGGAAATATTCCAATTTTTTAATGCATAATTCCAAGTTTTTTCAATTATTTAGTTTTTTTGAATAAATCTTATATTTCTTTATAATTCTGTTTTGAATTCAAATTTTCTGTGTGAAC
>NW_020439372.1:94678-117951 GCF_000699045.2 Agrilus planipennis | reverse complement strand
ATAATAATAATAATAAATATAACACCTACATCAACCTCAACCCCGATATTTTTTGTTACAAAATTATTTTTGGCATCGATTGTTTACCTTTTACTGAAAGGAGAGTATGATAGAAATCTTCACAAAACGGAATTGTTAATTTTCTCAAATAGGTAAGCAATAAAAAACCAATTAAATGTCTGCTGTTGATTTACATGTACTTAATTCACACTATATTGTGATTAAAACTTAATCATTTATCAGGAAAACCAAATTTTCCTAAAAAGAGACATCTTTATTCTGAATTCAGAGACGTAGAACAATTTTCAGAAAAAAGTCGTTTTATTTTTTGAAATTCTGAATTTGTTTAAATTCCCAAATTTATTTCTTCAAATCTTGTAACTAGTTTTTGTAATTATTAAATTATTAGGTACTTCAAAGATAACTGGATGAGTGCAAACACCTATAATAGATAATTCTGTTAATCGTATGTTTTTGTCTACATGCGTCTATTGAATTTTCCTTTCTATTTATACATACCTGAATGGATATAATTATAGAAAACTAGCCAATTAATCTGATACAAGCAGCAAGGTCAATAGAATTACAAAATAAAATCTGTCGCCCGTAACAGCCAAACTTAACGGAATTGTCTCATAAAATCAACAGTACAATTCCATAATAAAAACAAAAACACGTTAAATCCAATTAGTAAATAATTGTAGTTTAATGATAATTATTTTTTTTGCTCCTCAACACTTATAGGTAATAGGTAGCTACTTTAATTGCGAATGAATTGAAACACGTGTTTTTAGTAAGATTGTTATGGTAATATGAAGATATAAAGTCATCTATTATTAGCCGCATCGTAGACGCTCTTATCATGCAAAATATTTGTATTTGTATGAGATCCTTTATAAACGAAAAGAGAGATAAAAGAAAGTTAAACTTTTCTTAACGAAATTAGTAGAGGTATTTTATTCAATAAATTTTACAAAAATCAGAAATTTACCGTGTGATACAGTAAAGGTATTTTGACTCTCTACAATTTAAAACCACAAAGTGTCCCATAATTTGAAACTAAGATTGTATGAAATACTTTAAGGAACTTTTAATAGTGGTTAATATTCAATATTAATGTGAAAATTCAAAGTCAAGGGTCCCGGGTTTGATTTATAATATAATTANAATATATAAAAATTAAATTAATTTTCACATTACTATTGAAATTATATGTATAGGTATGTTGAATGATACAATTTCGTAATTTGGCAGGAGACTTGTATGACCACTAATGTTAAAAATTGTTTTGTTTGATCTTCTTGCACATCTAACATCACAGATTTTGTTGTTAAAACTGTATCTAAAAAAATCTAACACAGCATTTGCTCTTTTTGTTTCAGGTGGTTTTGTCTGCTTGTTCTTCTTATTTTCAAAAGCTTCTGCTCGATAATCCCTGCAAACATCCGACTATCATAATGCCACAGGACGTCTGTTATGCAGACTTAAAGTTTATCATCGAATTCGTATACAAAGGGGAAATCGACGTGTCTCAAGCTGAACTTCAGGTAGGTACGACTTTTTCTTCTTTGTGATTAAACATTAAAATATTTTCGTTCTAAAGAAGGTATAAAAGCGTTGTAAAGTCATTAAAAAAAACCTCAATCGTAGGTACTACGTCCTTAATAGAGACTTTGATTATAAATACCTCTATTGGCAATGGGTAGGTAACTGTGGAATTTATGATAAATAAATTAATAATCATTATAATAATTGACGTTTTGTTCAATTTTACTGGATTTCTCTAATATTTAACGATTTAACTATAATGTATCGTCTGCAATTCTTTGCCGTGGGAACGTTCTGTCGTTGCATTATCCTTCCAAAACAGCGCCAAATGTTAGTTGTCCCCTATCCTTTACTTTAGGGGAGAAAACCCCTGGGGGTGCCAGATGTGCGTGTTGAGGGCTGTTTGCGTGGCAGGAACTATGCTTATTTCTTTTACCTGCTTGGGTCTTTCCTGTTTTTCTTTGTTTGAAATAAGCAATATTTCAAATCTTAAATGAAGATACTACGCAAAAGTAGAGAAAATAAAAAAGTTGTCGATATTTTTTCGTTTGGTCCAATAATTTTAAAACTTTTAATTATTTATACTATTATGATTTTAGCACAGTGCTAAATTTCGAATTAACAAACTGTAGTTTTATGTGTTGGAAATAGTGAGCTTTATTATCCTTTACTTACTGTCTAAATTTAATGTTAGTAGTAGAGTAGCATTCGTTTCGAAACTCGTAAAAATTCACCGTTTGGACGGCCAACGCCGACATAAGACATTTTATAAAGTACTTAAACTGCGCTCGACTTTACGAGGATTATTAACAAAAGTTTTCTTCGTGTTTTGTGCGATTACGGCCCTGCTCCATCTTTTTTACTTGTTCGTACACCAACTGAGTCCTCCGAATAATCTTAAACTTCTAAAATAAATTAAAAACCAAATCTATATAACTACTTTTAATTAATTTTCATTATAGATAGCTAATTGCTTTAATTTTTAATGGTTATCCCTATTTTGTTTTCAAAATACGTATTTGATTTTCCCTTTTCGGAGATGGGTCGGTCGCGCTAGGACTGACGCTGACATCATGGTAATCCACTCGCGCTTGCAGAGGTGCGGCTGTCACATGCCCAGCTCTTCACTTAAGCATTTATGACGTATATTAAGGCCGTTACAAGGACGAAACCTATTAAAACATTAGAAAGCGCTTAAACAACTCTTTTATGCGAATTAAAACTGTAAAGCAACAAATAATTACCTAAAATAGAATAGATTTTGTGAATAATTTCATTGAAATTTAAATATTTTAATTTGATACTGTAAAAACTACGCTAGTTATGATCAAAAAACATGATAGGTGACTATGATTTATGATTATACGACGATTCTTTTTTATTCGTGGGGCGCAGTTGATGTGAGCTTGTTAGCCGTCTTTTTGCTTCGGAAAATCCGCCTTGGCCTCCTCGTAGGCATATAATAGCACCGCGGACAGCACTGGGAATAAACCGGATTTTTCAAAACACCTTCGTGGGTCAACCGGCTCTTGGTCTCGTGGGGGTGGTGCACAGTCGAGACCTTGCAGGTTAGCATGCAGCGAACACCGTCGTCCTATCGTTATTATGCGGTGTACAACAACTTATGTGGTGCATCATAATCGTCCACTATTATTCGTTTCTTGAGTAGATTGAACACCTTTTTTTCTTACGAAATCGGTGGAAAAGTAAAGAGTAAAAAATAATTAGTTAATTGCGTATAGGTCTGAATCCGCGGTGCACCCTGTAAATACATGTACGTGTGTGTATGTATATGTACAAGAGTAGGAGGTCGAAGTGCTGATTGTCGTCGTGTTCCTCAACAGAAACATCAATTAAAAGGGAGTGCGTGCGCGGGCATCGCCGGATCTATCGTCGTGTTCGCAGCATCCCTCTAGTAGGCCTCGGAAAAGAACCCAGTCTTGGTCGTCCACGCGTGTCGCAAAATTCTGTGTGTTGAAGGTCGACGGGTCACTTATCAGTAAGTACTTTTGTAAAAGCAAAATACCTAAATAAATAAATGCATACATCCAGTCGCAAAACCCATACCCATGCACGCCGTTAAGTGAGTGTGTGTGTGTGCATCATCCCTTATCTACCCGACGTACTGCTGCTTGCAAGCCGTTGCATTATTTTCTTACCCCTTCTCAGGCGCTACTACTTTTACGGTTTGTTCTGCACGATTTTTATAAAGAACTTCATGTACCCGCGCTGATGCTGCGCTGCAGCAACGTCTTCTTCCACTATTAACGTCTCCTTTATTTCCATCTTCATCGGTTCCCTTTCCTCCGAACATTCTTCTTCTTTACGAGCCAGCTTGTTGCAAACATCCGTGATTCACGACCAAGCTTTTCTCTTTTTTTATTTCTCTCTTAGATGCTCCTCGAATTTGCACAGGAATAATTTTTTTAATTCATTAAATGAGGGCCATTGCCCTCTCCGATTATTTGTTATTGGCCCTCGTAAAAACGATTGCCACTCAAAATGTGTTGTCCAACTTGCGCAAGTGAGCGATGAGAAAAAAAAAAATAGTTTAATTTGGGAGGAAGCGGTGGTTGCTTAGCGAGGGGTTCCAGGGCACGCACTATTGGGGGAAAGTGATGCTGTATCCTGGACCAATCAATACTGGTTCAAGGACGTTCGCACTGAACCTGTATTATGGCGTTACTTTCCTTTTTCGTTCCCTGACTTTTCTCATCAAAATTCGTTCACTGCCGAATATAAAAACGTTTCGCACATTTCAGAGCGTAAACCTACAGGGCAAAAATGAACGCGTTCAAAGGATAATTACCTACCTCTCTATCTAAAATTGATTGCCAATGATTAGAAAAAGTAATTTGTAATCAATATTCTATTCCTTTTCATAAAACAGCTAATATTTATGTTTTAATTATTGAAAAGCTTAGTATTAGCATTAAAATCTATATCAATTCGAGAATTATATATGTATTATTATTCAAAACAAAGAAATTATCTTTTAAAGATATAAATGTATGCAAATCATAAATAATTGAAGTCTTGTACCTAATCATAAATTTTCTTTCCAATAGTTAACAAAAAGTATAATTTGATTAAATGTAATGTTTATGGATTATTTTGCGAAGTTTATCAGTCTCTATATATTATATTATCTGTAGAGTTATTTTTATTCGCCTGAGAGTATTTATATGTTGTCTGGTAGTTAAAAAAAAATGAAGATAATTTTAGAATGTTATTACGTATTGGTACCCTAATATGCTAACTGTTTTCAAAAATATTTTAAATTTTAGAACTATTTAATAAAACAATAGTTTGTATGCACCGAAGCAAAATAAAAGCCTTTTTGATTTACTTACGTTATTTGATATCAAATTAAATAGTTAAAAATTAATTGGTGGGTATGAAAATGCAATTAATATATTCTTTCGATTTATGCATAAATAGGTATAATACAGCATACGACAAACTCCTTTTTGAAAGGTTATTTCATAGAAGGATTATAAAAAATTTGTAAAAAGGATCGTATGTTTATATTAGGGAATAACGTGTAAATACGATTTTCAAAAAATCAATTTTGTTTCAGTCATTGCTGAAGACCGCTGACCAGTTAAAAATAAAGGGTTTATGTGAGTCGGAGGATAATAAGGACAAAGAAAACTCTGTTCACACGCTACCAGTTTTATCAAAAGATCGAAGTAAATTAAGAAAAATCTCGTCACCAAAACACATAAAGTTAGAAGAAATCAGTAGAAGTCAAGACTGTGATATAGAAAGAGAGTATCAAGATAGTTTAGATATAGGCGAAAGTGTTGTGGAAGAAAGATGCTCAGAACGACGAAATAATTCGACAGACGAAGATAGCGATGGCCTTTTAGTTGTTGATGAAGAACCAAAGAGAAAGAAACCAGTACAAAACCAAAATAAAACAAATATGAGCAGTCATGGTCTTCTTGAAGGACAGGTATTATCATTTATACATCAAAACTTTCGTACTTTTAAAATTGCATTTCTGTATTATTTATTGACTCTAGACAATCTTATCATTTATCAACATTTTAATAAATCACTTCATAATTTTCCAATCATATTTTAAAACAGTAATCGTTTTTTATAAAGTACCTACATAATTTTTTAAAATATTTGCTAGGATAATAAACTATGCAAAAATATATATATTTTTTGTAAAAGTAATATGCAAGTACCTATTAGTTGCGTTATCTTGAGTTTTCAAGTAAATACATATGTACTATAATAAGACCAGAAAAAGAAAATAATTCGATATCATTTTATCTACTAATGCGAGAAGTCTGTATCAGTATCTTTTAATCCTTCAATTTCACCAAAATTTTCCAAATTTATGATAAATACGTATCTTATCTAATAAAATCAGCACCATAAATAGATTGGCTTTTTTATAAATTAAAAAAGCATTAAGAAGCATCCTACCTTAGAGGTCGTTTATAAAATATATTTCGCAAATAACAAGGAGGGAGGGGTATTGCTTAGCAAGACAAGTTATGACAAGATCTAGGAGGAATCTAAGGAAATGTGACGTTCCCCGTTCATCAATTTATTTTAATGTTTTTCGTAACTTAGGAAATCTTAAAATTTTTCATTACGATAGAAAGTCATTCTCATTGCTATTTTAATCACCAGAAATCGTTTATAGGAGGAAGGGTGGACTAGCTTTTGTGACGTTATATTTGTTAGGACGGTTTCTGAAATTGCGACTTAGGGGGAGGGAGGCCTCAAAACGGTGAAATTTTGAGGAATTAAAAATAGTTTCATTAATAGAAAAATTTGCCTATATGTGTAGTTAAAATGAATCAAAAACTAAATTGCATATTGTCATTTTTTGTTGAGGATTAGTTATTATTCTTCTGTAACAATATTCATGTCATTTATTGTACTAACAATCTCTAACATTTACTGCTAAAATCTAGGCATTTTTCTCCCAGTTGTATGACAATGATGAATTCCCTCCGGAACCTCCTGCCCCGACAGCAATTCCTGTTGGACATGTCGACATGCAAGACCATTCTCCCACCAGATCGCTACTCTCAACTCATCGAACCGATATATCAGGTACCTGATTCATGGAATATTTTATTTATTAACAATTCACAGTTTTTTGAAGGATAATATTTACCCCTTTTTCTTTCTAGATTCGCATATTAAATATGAGGATATAAAAAAAGAAACTAGTATTAAATTTGAAACCCTACGATCCTATAAACATGAAATGATGGATTTAGATTCTTCACAACTTTCAGAACCAGATCATTCATTAGACAGTTATGAAGACGCCGAAAGGGGCCCTCATTCCATGATGGTAACTCCTGACATGAGTGGAATGGTATCAGGAGGTAAATTTATATATATTTATCAAACTTTGACATCCCTGTAAAAATACGCTTATTTGTACAGATCACAATAATAGTAACGGGTATTCTCAACTTAGAATTAATGATCAAGATACTCCTACAGGAAGGTCTCACGGTGGAGGGCCGAAAACCTGGACTCAGGAAGATATGGAATTAGCATTAGATGCTCTTAGAAATCATAACATGAGCCTTACAAAGGTATACATAATATAAAAGAATGTATTAGATAAAGAAGATTGTCAGTTATTTTTCTCTTTAGGCTTCAGCAACGTATGGTATTCCATCGACGACTTTATGGCAAAGGGCGCACCGATTAGGGATAGATACCCCAAAGAAAGAAGGTCCCACGAAATCATGGACTGAGGAAAATTTAAATTCCGCACTAGAAGCACTCAGAACGGGAACTATTTCAGCGAATAAAGCTAGTAAAGCATACGGTAAACTTTCTCAAAAACTAGTACATCCACCACCCTACATTAACTGTAAAACTGAATTATTTTTAGGTATCCCTAGCAGTACCCTTTACAAGATAGCTAGGAGGGAGGGAATTAAATTAGCAGCCCCTTTTAATGCAGCTCCAACAACATGGACTCAAGAAGACTTAGAAAAAGCTTTGGAATCTATTAGGACGGGACAATCATCCGTTCAAAAGGCTTCAACAGAATTCGGAATTCCAACAGGAACTTTATACGGCAGGTGTAAAAGAGAAGGAATAGAATTATCCAGGTCTAATCCCACTCCTTGGTCTGAGGATGCTATGGGTGAAGCACTGGAGGCTGTCAGGTATAAACAGCTAATAACTTGATGATGAGAGAATTAATTTGTTTAATTTTATTATAGATTAGGTCATATGTCAATTAACCAGGCAGCGATACATTATAATTTACCATATTCATCGCTATATGGTCGATTTAAAAGGGGCGTCAAATACGATATGGAGCCAATTGATACAAACAATTCCGACAGCCAATCTCAGCCAGAATCTCAGGTATTGCTCATGGACTATCCCAGTGCTCATCAGCAGATCCAGTATCAGCACCATTTGAATAGCTGAGACCGATATCAGGTCACTGACTAAAGTGTGAATCCCTCCAGACGTGATGGAACGCCTCCGAAGGTTATTTGAAGCCCATCGAATTTATTTTTTTTCTTTCGTTTTCATTTGGTGCCTTAAAACTCACGTTAAATTAAAATAATCATAACAAATCGATAGAAAATGAAAGTTGCTTTTTGTTCAAGTTATTTTTGTTGGTGAGTGGCAAATGGGTTTGGGAATGAAACGAATATAAGACGATATTGATTAATTATTTAAAAATCAATTGAATGGTTGCTTATTTCGATATCACTCTTGAAGCTTCTTAGGTGATAACAACAAGTATGAAGCAAGTAATAATATGCTACCAAAATAAGCACCAGTGACGATCAGAATAATAAAAACGAAAAAAGTGCAATATATTGTATGGAAGTCTGTTGTTGTTTTATTTATCTTGTGTAGATTAGTTTCTTTTCACCAGGAACGTGGTTTCGATGAAAATTGTAAATTAGTAGCTCAAAAGTGATGTACTTATCATTATTATTATGTTGTTGTTATTATTTCTTTGTAAACTTTGTAAAAGAAATATAATAATATACTATTTCAATCAAACAGTCGTCAAATATAATTGAAGATTCACCCAATATAGACCGGACTTCTATCCCATCGAACCTGGGCCGCCCAAGTAGCAGGCGAGGACAGTGCAGTGGCCCTCCAATTTACTTTTTATCGCTAAAGTTTCACTGAAGTATATACATTCTTATGATTTAAATGCATTAATTACAAGTACTTGTTAAAAACCACGCTGAATAAAACAATATAGGTTTTAAGAATTTTATTAGACAAAATTCGTACACACTACTAGTAAAATTGTATAGAACCTTGATTTAAAAACGACATTAATAAAAAAATAGTACGGCTTTGGTAGCTCTCACAACTTAATAAAATGGTCAGACATGTGTAGAAAAAAATTCAAACTAAAAACATAGGATTACAACCATTAACAAATAGATCCAATATTCTTTAGGAGGTAAACGTAGGAGCATAAAAACGTAATGACTATATGATAATATAAATAAGTATATAAAATTAATGATATTACCTTTCATGCATGAGTATCAATACTATACTAAATTACCTAATACATAATGTATAATAATCCTAAAAATTACATTAAAAATGACTAATTAATAACCTGATATATTGTGACAGCACAAAAGCATAAAAAAACATGCAAGATGTAAAAAATAATTATATAATAAAATTTACGAGAACATTTGAATGAAAATTTAAAAAAATTCAAAAAGAAATTTTGTATAATGATGTCAGTCTTTTAGTAGAGATTCAATAGATTGTAGCTGCGAATAAATTGAGTTTTCCTTTGAAAGCATTGCGCAAAAGTTAATTAAAAACCATGTATTATGGATTAGCACGAATAATTACTTCCAATACTTTTGTTTTAAAAATCCAAAGAATTCGTTCGCATTACGAACCATGAAGTAGACTGAAATTTTTGAGTAATGGGATATATCTATCGACAAAAACTTTATAAAAATGTATATCTGATAAAACGATTTACTTTAAATCGTAGCAAAAATGGTAATTGGGAGGATCAGCAGGAACGGGAGGAGGATCTTGTGGGATAGTAATTCCTTCAGCGTCCAAAAGTCTTAATTTAATTTCCATGGAGAGCAAAATATCCAGATCTTTTTCAGTTTCTTTACTCTGCATTCTCTGACCTATAAGGGCGTTGATCCCATCAGTCCAATAGGCCAAAGTTAATTCGTCAGGGGCTACGCAATCTAGAGACTGTAAATCAACTCCTTCAAGGGCCAAAGAAAAGGCTAAATGATGCGACGACTTCTTTCCTCTCATATGAGGACATTCTTTTCCAACGGATAGAGCTCTTATATCAGATACCGATATTTTAGAAGTTAATTCTTCGATAGTTGGTGCACTTTTTTCGTCACAATCTCCATAATGAAGTGCTTTATGATTTGGTGAAAGCCGCATAAACCAAAATTTATCCTTCACTCTTTGACCTCTAGTGGAATACTTGGTAAATCTTGTTCCTTCCACCATAAAAGCCAATCTCTGTTGTCTGATTAAACCCATTATTTCAGGGGTTATCTGTTCACGCAGTTCCACAATGGGTCTGGCGTGGGATTCCCACACCTCGCGTGAAGTTCTCTCCTGTTGCCAAAGGGCTGTTATCTCGCTATACGTTAATAATTGTAACTTCGCCCTTAACTTTTCCAAAGAAGAAGGAGACGTTTCTAGGGCTCTTAGGATTTGTTCTCGCACCACACTGGCAACTTTTTCAAAGTCTTCAGATGTGGCTCGCATCTCCTTCCATGTTTTATTCAAAAGAACTATACAAATGGAAAAACATTCTTCGAAAGGATGATCGTGAGTGAAAAAAAGAGGTTGAAACGCTTGTCCTTGTTCTGAAGGAGTTTCTCCAATGGTTAAAAGTTCACAGAGAATTCTGACCAATTCCACGCTCGCTCTTCCGAAGGGACATTCGTGTTCATCAGCCCTGCAACTGTTTTCTAAGACCAATTTTGTGTAGCAATCTGGATATATCCTGGCAAAATATATCATGCAATCAAGCGCCAGAAGTCCCGGGGGAGTTTCTATGAAGTCTAAGGCAGGATTGATATCGTTTTTGAAACCCAATTTTTTGTAGTCTCTAGTAAAACCTGAAGGACCTTTTGCATTGCTTGCCCCTTCACTGTCAAAGGCTATTCTACGTAACTCCTTAATTTTATCATGACTTTCTTGGTCCTAGAATAAATCGGTACATTAACAAAAAATTAATAATAAATGGTTTAATATATTTGAATCTTTATTTATTGTTTTTCCTGTTCAATTACCTCTAATTTTTATTTTTATATCCATTTTTATTAATGTTTATTCAACAGCTTACCAGAAAAATTGAATTATTTGTTGTTATAAATTATTTACAATCCTACTCTGACTCTTTTTATTCATTATAAAAAAAAAAGTATTTCTTCTGTACCTGAGGATCCATTTTGGTCATCATTCTCTGTTCCAAAAGCCCTAAAGTTAATGTCTGCAATACGTAAAGTTGATGGGCCATTTCAGCTCCCTCAGCTACACCCTTGTCAATTATGTAACCCTGGATTGTAGTCCTTACTTGCTTTGATGCCAAAATCGCAGCCATACTTCTACGCTTAGACTGGTCAGCTTTTATTAATAGAGCATTAATTAAAGCAACAGCATTTTGTTGCACCACTGCTGAGGATTGTAAATGCGTAATAAGTGACGATATCGGTATCTCACGTTCCACCTTAAACAATTACTGATATACACCAACTATTCATAACAAAGTATTAGATTTCTGATAAAGACTTTCTAAAGAATGTCAAGGTCTATAGTTTGAAAATTTAAGTACAATAATATAAATATCATGATATAAATACTTAAAAGTTACCTGTCCATATCCTTCTGTGCTATTCAACACAACATTTTCCAATATCGATAAAGCAGCTTCAGTTATCTGATGTTCTTGTTTTGAATTCACTAAACCAGCAATTCTTGTGATGAAATTACTCTCTAAAATAT
Source organism: Agrilus planipennis (assembly GCF_000699045.2). NCBI lineage: Eukaryota > Metazoa > Arthropoda > Insecta > Coleoptera > Buprestidae > Agrilus > Agrilus planipennis. The sequence goes on along the minus strand of NW_020439372.1, from coordinate 106,401 downwards.
CCCACGACACTATTCCATGTTCCATCAACTCAACAAATGACAAAAGACTCTGTGTAAGTATGTTGCTGTCTTCACCCTTGGTATTCTCTATTTGTCTGATTATCAATGCCAATCCTTGCTTATTAATGAAGTCTAGAGCAAATGTTATATCAGAGCTTAAGTTACATAACTTTATTAAAGCTTGTGATTTGTCCTCTGATGTTCCCATGTTGAGTTTATGTAAAATATCTTGAGCTGTCTTTGAGGGTGAAAATTCAAGACGCAAAACAGATCCATTTTTAATTTCATTGCGATTTTTTTCAGTAATATATTTTTTATTATTGACATCATTAAATTGTAAAGCATACTGTTCAGGATCAGTTAAATTCCAGGCATTGCAAAGCTCCTGAATTATCCCACTCAAAGGGTGTTGTTGATTCATATCCCTGAACTGAGGAAGTTGGTTGGGCAATTCCACAGCTATTTTTACTAAATTAGTATCCCTCATTTTTTCTAGTTATTGATGGTTCATACACTTTACTGGATTATCTTGCACTGAAATAAATTGGTGGATATATCACATCAATATTAATATTAATTGATATTAATTTAACTAATTAGGTATGTAGTACATAACTGCACACTGCACAGGGTTTATTTTCCTACCCAACCAAATTATTAATAAAGGTTAGTAATTTATTCGTTATCCTTTTAAGTTTAAATAAAAGTTTTCTTAAAAATTAAATAATTTTTGTATAATTTTTGACGTTTGTATCTACATATAACCTAACTTCGTCATATCCCAATCATGCTTTCTATGATTGGTCAAAAATATTTAATTTGTGATTTTTATCATTCCTGGTAATATACTCCTAACTATTGGACGATAAAACAAATTATTTTGATAATAAAGCTATTCAGATATTTAAACATAACTTAAAGATGGGAAACCAAAAACTATTAAAAAACATTAAAAATTCCCTTTTTAATACCTATATATATCTTTTCCATTTATTTTTAATCACTAATAAAGACTTGCAAAAATTAATTTTCGTTCAGGCAAAACGGCATGAAATAATAATCTAAAACATCCAGTCCGACTTGGAAAGAAATACATACATAAAATAACAATATTGTACCTTTGATTATTTTGATTTTAATTGAGATCGATTTATCCTCTAAACCGACCATAATTCGTTCACAAAAGAACTTTGTCGTATCCTCACATTATCCATTTCATCCGACATTCATAGTCACGTCCCCCGTCAGCGTTGTCCCTCAATAAAATTCTTCTTTTTTAGTATTCGGAAGGGAGAGGGGGACAATGTAATTCCTCTTTTGTGGTAGACAGTAGGGAGGGGGAGGGTAAATAAGAAGGGGGGTGATTCAAAGATATAACGAGTAACAGTTGGGACGAATACCCCGGATATGGGATTTAAGGAAAATCATCGGTTTGGGTGAGTAAGGTCACTAAACTCTGAAAAAGGTCTGTGCTTCACGGGGATCGTCTAGGAGTATTTATTCGCTATTTTCTTCATATCTGCTTGTCTAGGACCAATTATAAGAAAATACCTATGTGTTTCTTAAAGAAGAATGTAAAATTTGTTTTTATCGGTACCCAAAAAAGGATAAACATTTGTACGTACAAAAGGAAATGTATTTGCAGATAGAAAAGAATATGTTATATACCTACGTTAAGAAAGGGCTTGGAAGATTGTCAAAATAGATATAAATACCCAGTCATGGTCAACAGGACTACTGTCTTCACAAGAATCATTATGAGCTCCATATAGCTACCGTTCTGACTCCCATTCCTGAAACTTCTTAATCATAAGATAAAAAAGAACAAAATTCATATATGAAAAATCTTTTTCAGATTGTAATAATAATACTTAAGACATCATTACTTTATTGACTTGTATATCTCAGCAATGGTATTAACCTTCTATCACTAACACCAGCACTAATTCACTTCTCTTCGATATCATATTTCGCCGAACGCGAAAGGGAAAACCACTAATAAGATAAATAGTGGGTTTCACTTTCTTTTGCGGTAATTTGGATTTATTAAAACATAAAATCCAACACTCCATTACCCGGAATATTATACGCAATCGATGTAAGATATTTTAATGATACCAGATATCGCGTGTGGTCGATACTCAACCAAAATATTTTCTACCATACCTCTACAGAGAATATAAAATTGTTCTCCAATTCCAGGAGGGAAACGTAACGTTCCTTCCCGAATAGAAAATCGAACTTACTCCTTATCCGGAAAGGATTTTACCTTCTTCCCTCAGTCGAATACCTAATCTTCTAGCACTAACACTAATGACCCTTTCTTCGTTATCACATTTGACCGGATGCGAAAGGGAAAACCACTAATAAGAAGGTGATAGTGAGTTTCACTTTCTATTGCGATAACTTGAATTTATTAAAAAATAATACCCAACACCCCATTACCCGGAATATTGTACGCAATCGATATAAGATATTGATTCTACGAGATATCGCGTGTTGTCGACATTGAAACAAAATATTTTCAACCATACCTTTAAAGAAAATATGAAATTTTTCTCAGATTCCAGGGACGAAAGCGCAATATTCCCTTCTAGGTAAGAAATCGCGTTTACTACTTATAAGGAGTGGTTTCCAAGTGGATAAGTTAAAATATTTTTCTACATTCTCGTCCATGAAATCAGGAAAAATTCGTAAAAAAAGAAAGTACACGGCATCCCTTCCTGAAGTGGCAAGTCACATCCGGGAAGAAATACCGTACTTTCTTCTCTTGACGCATATAATACGTATACTGTCTCGTAATAAAACATCTTGGGCTTAGGCCTATATGAACAATTAATTAAAACTAAATCGCTTCTTCGTTCTTCTTACTTCGCCTTCTATCGTTTCGTAGCTACTCTTTATCTTCTGACCTTACGGAAGCTAGTTATTGGGAGAGTCCTGTTCCTGTTCTACAAAGATTCCATTCTAAAATGTAAGTTAATTCTAGAGAATTATGGCTTTTATGTATCGGCAACCCACTATAAACCACTCCTGATGAGTGGGTTACCTACACATGATAATATTATTATTTAACTTATGAGAAAAAGTTTTACACCCGGTCGGAAAGCGAACCCGAATCATCCGCGTTACAAGCGACCGTTAATAATACGTATTAATATAAATATAAATATAACATAGCGCAGAAAGTACCCTCCAATATATTTTTATGATACGAGCAGACTGTTGCCCCAGATTCACAACAATTACCTAGTAACCTGGAACGAAACCGACCCTTGGGACAACAGAAACACGACTTTGGAATTTTAAAGTAGATTTAGAATAAATATTTGGATTAATCAGCAAACACATCAAATAAACAATAACGTAAGGAAATTCAAAAGAGAAATAACTCCAATCGCGACTTTAACGAATTGTGTGAGAATGTTTGTTGTCTTTGTGTGGTATCCATTCTCTTCTGAAGAGAGAAGAGAAAGAATAATTGGTAAAAAAGGAGAAAAGGACAATGGCCCATGGAAATCTGAAAAAGAAAATAAGTGGGAAGGTTAGTATCATCTTTTAAAAAATTTGGTTGTATGTAAGGTACTTCACTTACCGTTCATGCTGAAACAAAAACAGAAATAGGTTAGTAAAAGGTAAAAATAATAATTTATTGTGAACCCGCTGGTGGGGTGGTAGTATTGTACTTACTTCATTACTTATTATTATTGAGATATTATTGTGTTTAGATTGTGATAAATATATGTAAACTCCTTGACTGATTTTAAATTTAATTATTTTTATGTACTTTGAGTAGTAGAGGAAATGATAAAACTACTTCATAAATTTAACGTGTTTTGGAAGAAATTAGATTTTGAAATTGAGGGATGATTAAAATAAATAAATTTTGATAGTTGAAAAAATTAAAGTGATAATGTAAATTGAGAATATTTTAAATGGAGTGTGTTGTGTGATGTGGTTGTGTTCTATTAAAAATGTAAATGTGTAACAGAAACAGTGGCGGCAATTTTAGGCACTCGTGTGCCCATTGGACGAACGCTTATAACCAACCGCAACAGGAAAAAGTTAAATATCAAATTTACAAAGGGTTTGGGAATGAAACGAATATAAGACGATATTGATTAATTATTTAAAAATCAATTGAATGGTTGCTTATTTCGATATCACTCTTGAAGCTTCTTAGGTGATAACAACAAGTATGAAGCAAGTAATAATATGCTACCAAAATAAGCACCAGTGACGATCAGAATAATAAAAACGAAAAAAGTGCAATATATTGTATGGAAGTCTGTTGTTGTTTTATTTATCTTGTGTAGATTAGTTTCTTTTCACCAGGAACGTGGTTTCGATGAAAATTGTAAATTAGTAGCTCAAAAGTGATGTACTTATCATTATTATTATGTTGTTGTTATTATTTCTTTGTAAACTTTGTAAAAGAAATATAATAATATACTATTTCAATCAAACAGTCGTCAAATATAATTGAAGATTCACCCAATATAGACCGGACTTCTATCCCATCGAACCTGGGCCGCCCAAGTAGCAGGCGAGGACAGTGCAGTGGCCCTCCAATTTACTTTTTATCGCTAAAGTTTCACTGAAGTATATACATTCTTATGATTTAAATGCATTAATTACAAGTACTTGTTAAAAACCACGCTGAANAATATTTATGAAAGTTCCTAAAATTTACTTGGCGCCAACTCTAAATCGAATCGCGAACCGCCACTGTTATGCCAAAAGAGGTATAACACCATTATACCTTAACGCTAACACTTGACGCTTCAGCAATACCATCATCCTCACTACACTGATGGTATTTAGCTGCACACTAGCTGAAAAAAATATCAAATAGACCCAGCGAGTGACAAGTAAACATACAGGTACATACATAAAATACATAAATGTGTAAAAATATGTGTATATGGTGTATATGTATGTGGAACACAAAACCCAAAGGACTGCGTGGACAAAACCCCAATTTTACATATTCTCCATCTTCATCGGCTCATCGAAAATTAACAACAAATATAGATGCATAATATAGAGGACCTAAACCAGCAGTTAATAATCATAAAAAACCCAAATGAGAATCACAGTTTGACGTCACAGGCGCAGCACCTGCATACGTCGGTCCCTAGCAAGCGGAACGATCAAGTTGGATAATGGACCACCAGAGGAGCCCAATAATACGCTAAGTTACAGTTTGTAACTCACCTTATTGGGCACAAAAATCAAACAAGCCCCAAAAATAATCAAAATCAAAAAATGGAAATGGAAATATAAAAACTTGTCACTCAGGTCTATTTGAAACAAAATTCATTAGTGACTTACTTTTAGGCGTCGGCTAGACCTTGGCAGGGTTCACCGAAACCTTGGTCTATCCAGCGTCGGATGTCCAGGGTCCTCATCCTCACCAAGCTGACTCTGGGAGGGGGGGATACCATACACACTGGGTGGTGGGTGGGTGGGGGGGTCAATCATCGACCATACCATTCCATAACTATCCATAACACATACACAAACACTCACACTTCACTTCACTACCGAACACGAACGTCACCAACTTTTCGCGAAAATAATTTCATTGAAAGGCACTTTAACGATTCGAATATAATAAATTTCGTTGGATCTGAAAAAAGATAAAGAACCACAAGTTAGTACAGTTAGCAATAATTTGTAAGTTAGTTTTTCCTGTATTAAACCCAAAAACTGCTTCCATCCATCAAGGCTGCTGGTCCAGGATAACGGTAGGTCCCTAGGTATCTGCAAGGTCTTCTTCGTTAATGGGTCTTCATATTCATCTCTTGAGGACCTCTTCCCCCCTTCCGGAATTCTTCTTTCTTTACATTATTATATTCTGAAATAACCCAGAAAAAGCCTTCAGTTTCTGCTTTTCATTGATTGAGATAATATATATATTTGCAAACTATCATCTATCAGTTGCTGTATGTTTGAAAAATTACTTTAAATTACATACAGGAAACACCCTGTATCTATTTAAATTTATGGTTGAGTAGTGACCCCTGTACATTTTTAGCTTCACTTATTTTGTAAGCAACCTGTAAACTTTTCAGTGCAATCCCAGAAGAGGTCACTCATTTGGAATTTGATTTTGTCAATTTGTCAATTTAGTCACAATAAAATATGTTTTGTTTTTAAACACAAAAGCAACGCCAGATTGTTGGAAATTAGCAGAAATTAATTTCAAACACTTTTTACAAACTGTGTGAGTATATCGAATCCATTTTCTTTACTTACATTAATAATTTCTGATATTGCAACTGTAGTTATGGGGTGTGGGCTGGGGGCTGTGAGGTTTTCATAGTTTTGCTTTCATCCATTAATATGGTCCCATAAAATTTATTAAACAATAAAACCATTTTAGTTAATAATGGAACGATGATGTCGATACTGTGACTGAAGCAACTCTGAAATGTGGCCAGGGTGCTGTGGAAAGAAGGGAGAGTTAATATAAATTTCACGGTGAGTTTTTGTTAGTTAAGGGTAGCATAGTATTTTAAGGTGCTTTATGTAAAGAAAAACACACCAAACACTGATAGATTAAAAAGAGTTCATTGTATTAAAACTTATGTTTATTGCTTTAATTTACTTGACTGTTAATTTAGTAATACTGGTACCTCATATAATTTATGACTACCCAATCAAAGAGAATCATTAAACATGATTTTCAATGTCGTTTTTTGAGAATGTGACTGCGAAAATTTTGAAATATAGAAATGAACAACAAATTATCATTTTTGAACCTTTACTAAACTTTTAAGTGCATTTAACTTTTTTTCAGATCACATGAACTATGCAGTAAGTGCCCTATAAACAACCCCCAATGAAGGTGATTGCGAATCCTTAGCAAAAAATACCTACAGGCAACTTTATGGTAAATAAAAGTAACAGTTTTTCTAAATCCAAAATAACTAATTAAGTTTCCTTGAATGTTTGGCTTTTTTATGTAGTTATTTACAATTATGTTGTTCATTTGTTTAAATAACAAAAGTTCAAAAACAAATGAAAAAGTAATAAAGTAAGTGATCTCCAAAAACATTTAAATAACTAGTTCAATTATTATTTGAATGTAAAAACAGTCTATTTATCAAATTCCATTTAAAGTTAAAAGGAAGCATAAATTTCCTGTTTTATTTAAAATTATTAATTGTATATAGCTCCTACCTTCTATGAGGGATGAAAGCATATGGAAGCATCAACAGTAAAGATGCTAGAAAGTCTCCTTTCGTTTGTATTGAAGGATGTTCTAACAAGTAGATCCGTATCAATTGACTCGTTCTAATTGATTTGTGTAGATATTGACATTGGCTCGAAGAAGTCTAATTTTCATTCCACTTACTGTAAAAATAGGGAAAGTTTCTTAGAAATGTATAAAATACGATAACATAGGGGAAATTAGTAACAAATTATCGTTTTTACAGCTGAGATAACATTTCGATTGTTTAAGAGGTACCAAAACAAAATAACTAGTTATTTTATAAACTATTTCAACAGTTGGATGTTGGAATACTTTCATTAGCTAAATATTCTCCCTTGTACGATTTAGTTTCATAGAATGCAAGTACTTGCGAAACAGAAAGTAACAAACATATACCTACTTCCTGTTTTTGTTGAAATAAACAATTTTACAAAATCCTAACTTCTTATCAGCAAAACATTGACTGTGAGACAGATGTGATTGTATTTATAAAAGATTTCTACAACTGAATGCTTGCAGCTTGGTTGAATTTGTATCGAAAGCATTACGAAGAGGTCCAGGAATCAAAAGTTTTAATTATCATTTTAATACCCACAAATATATGGAAAAAATCCTTACAATTGTGTTCTTTTGTATAAACCAACGAATTTACTTTGCTAACTCGTTTGTTTTTCGCATTTTTAATGTTTAATAGGGTGTTGGTTAAGTTATTGAAACTTTATCTTAAAAAATAACAAAAATCCTTTCCGATTGAAATGAACAAGTACATACCTTATGTAATGGACTATTAAAAGAACGCGTTTTGATAAAAATTTTTTAGGTCTTTTCTGTTTTACTATAAGAAATTTCCAAAAATTTGAAGATAATTTCGAGAATAACTATTCTCTAACAACAGAGTCACTTGGAAAGACTATTCCCTGTCGGCCAATCAGTAACGAGAACGTAAAATTGGATTTCACAGCCAACCTTGTTAACGTAGTTGGGCGAAATTAAAGTAATTATATTTGGAATATTTATATCTTGATTTACTTATTTGTTTAACGAATTGAATAAAAAAAGAAACATACTTATAGCACAAGAGAGCCAAATAGTCTATTTATTTAATTATAAATGAGCGTTAAAGCTTGTAATAAAATTGTAAACTTTCAGAATTAATAAATAGTTGACTACTAACGCTAGCATTTTGTCTTTCATTTATTAGTGATAATCTGATGATCCTTAAACGATGAATTTGTTTTAAAACATTTGAGTATAACATTAGATAATATGTTGTTGTATTTTGTTATAACACATTTATTATGCTAATTTCTTTATAGCAAACAAAAATTAACTTTGGCTGATTTATTTATTGCATAATGAAATTCCTTTGGTTTTGGAGGTATTGGGTATATATTTTCAGTTTTTTAATTAATTAATTATTCTGTTATATACTTACCTATAAGTGGCTAAAGGGTTCAGTCTGTTCAAAGACCATTACGAATATGGAAATAAACGAATATCTAACGAAAAGACACGAACAAATACGAATGGTACTCTTGTGTTTTGAATTTGAAATGTGTGGAAATTTTAAAATTGAATATATTTGAACAGAAAAATTAGCAAAAATAAATGCAATCAATATCTAATTGCTAATTAAGTGCCCAAATAAAAAATAATGCTTTAATTTATTGTAAGTTTACTCAAATAAAGTTAAATATGCAAATTCAATTAAAAAATGGAAAATATAAATTTAAATAACACAAGAGAATAAATGGGATATTAAATGATGAGATAATATTAGAGAAAAGATCAACATTATACAAAAGATGAGGAAAAATTGGGGTTGAAACTTGAAAAAATTCGTTTAACATGTTCTGAATAACAACACATTAAAATGAAAAAAATAGTTTATTACTCATTAATTTTTTAATTTGACTAAACCTATTCTACTAATAAGTGTAATAACACGTAAGAGATATGTCTAAATTGAATTACAACGTACACACTTATATTGTAATTATTGTAACATGATAATGGTTTGCAATTATAAAATACGATTATGTTTGACTATAGGAATAAAACATGTAAAATAAAAATCATGAATGTGCGTCTTATTTGGTACAGAGAAACATGTAGGTAATGTTAAATACTTACATGAGATCAGTTTTATTAAATATTAGTTTATAATGTAACAGTTTTATNATGTGATGTCAAAGAAAAAAAAAAATAACCCACTCTACATTATATGCCACCAACCAGATTCGAACACGTATGTGTTGTAGTAGGTTCGAATTCTACCTAGTCAAACTTTTTTTTTTATTTAAATTTAACTGTATCGTTAAGAATTATTGGCATTATAAAAAGAAATAGTTAACAATAATAATAAGGGGTCTCCATAAAATACGTCAGTCAGTATTTCACCTTCTTGGACCCCACCCTCCCCCTTCATCACGCTAAGTCATACTTTCAGGGACCCCCTTAACAAATACTACAAAACAAAATAAGCTAATTTACCCCCTTGCGATTAAGAATAGTAATGAGCGACTTTCTATCATAATAAAAAATCTTAAAACCTGCCAAGTTAAGAAAAACATTAAAGTAAAATTGATGAAAATGTGACGTCACATTTCCTTAGACGCCCTCCCCTCACCCTTGTCATATCTCGTCATCAAAGTAATACCCCTCTCTACACCTAATTTGCGAACGTATTTTATTAACGACCCCTATAAGTATTAGGTACCATAATAGATTGCGAATGTGTATGAAAATACCTTTGTTTGATAAATATAATAACAATAATAACAAAAAATGTTGATAAGTTTTTGTTATTAAACTTTATATAACTTTCAGAGTTGTTTCGGCGCACTGTACCTTTTTCAAGCTGATTAATTTTAAACCAAAACTCTAGCACAAAGCCGGAAGGTAGGGTGGAAGGTCCTCTTCAGTGACTGATTACCAACGTTTGCTATAATTTTTATTATATGTAACATAATTTTGAATCTTGAATAACTCTTAAAAATCTTCAACATCAAATTTTTGAACTTCTTTGCCACGATTATATACATATACACGTTTTTAGCACTGATTCGTGTTTGAGTATTTATATAAATTAATTTCATCTATCAATTACATTCTTTTTGTTTTATATTCACAGCCGTATGTTTTATATATTTACCACACATGATCCATAAGAATTTACTCACTCATTTCATAAATATATAAATCTAGTTTCATCTCAGTTACGTAAAAAAATATTTAGAACATTTTGTGAGATTGTGTGACATACTGTAATTATTCCTTACTTTGCTTTCGATCTACAGTGTGGTCAGAATATTTACCGAATTTTCGTTTCCATTGTAATTACAACAATAGCATTTATATTTTGAATATTTATTTATCATCGAATGGTGTTTTAACGAAATATGTGGTCAATGTGCCCTTTCCTTTTACATATATAGGGCCCCTACATTCACACGAATAACCAGCATTCATTAAAATTTTAGCTGTGTCTTCTGTCACCTGGATCCTGCCGATAATTCCGCATGAGTCCATCCTTGAAGCAACATTAACTGTATTGCCCCATATATCATATTGAGGCTTTTGAGCTCCCACAACCCCTGCAATCACTGGACCGTGATTTAAACCTAAACAAAATTAATCTTTGTATCCAAAAGGCAAAAGAAAAACTATCGAACACGAAATAAAAGTACATAAATTAACGATTTGAAGTTGAATAAGTTATTTGTTTTTTATTTTGTCTACCAACATTTAGGGGCGGCGGATTGGGTGGTGATGAGGTGACTCATCGAGGAAAGTGTGACTCAAATAATAACTAAATTAATTTGTAGCCTTGTAATATTGGCATTTTTACCGAATTATTTAAACATAAATTAGAATTTTGATTCCATAGGGTGTTGCATTCACCACCCAACGTATTTCTTAAGTTCACCACCCAAGTGCTGGGAGGATAATGACTGGTAAATCTAATTCAACGATCACCAAATAATAAATCAATTAATTTATTTTTGATCAACAACAAGTAACTATCCAAGAACCTGGAATGGTATTTTTAGCAAATCATTTAAGAATAAACGAGAACTTGTTTCAATCGGGTGGGGCATTCACCACCCAACGTATTTCCCAAATTCACCGCCCAAGTGCGAGGAGGATAATAGCTGGGGGAAAGCTAACTCAAGGATCTCCAAATAATAAATCAATTAATTTATTAAGAACAAAAGTAACTATTTAATAACCTACATTGGTATTTTCACCAAATTATTTAAACTTAAATGAGAAATTTGGTTTCGTATGTTGGCACATTCACCTTCCAATATGTTTCTCAAGTTTAGCACATAAGATCGGGGAGGGTGGTGGTTGCCACAGCCGGACTGAAGATTTTGGCCCGGGGTGCGATGTAACCAAATGGTCTGGTTTAGAAGGGGAAGTGCACAAATTTTAACAGCACTCGTTTTTAAATAAATTTAAGAAGTTAGGAGGAAATTTGCGTTTGTCTTTGCCTCGG